>NW_028270143.1:23739595-24042626 GCF_037043375.1 Chiloscyllium plagiosum | reverse complement strand
ATCCAAAGGGTTTTTACAAATATATTAAGGACAAAGGGTAACTAGGGAGAGAATCAGACCCCTCAAAGATCAGCAAGGCAGCCTTTGTGTGGAGCCACAGAAAATGAGGGAAATTCTAAATGAATATTTTCATCAGCATTTACTGTGGAAAAGGATATGGAAGATATAGACTGTAGGGAAATAGATGGTGACAGTTTGCAAAATGTCCAGATTACAGAGGAGGAAGTGCTGGATGTCTTGAAACGGTTAAAGGTGGATAAATTCCCAGGACCTGATCAGGTGTACCCGAGAACTCTGTGGGAAGCTAGAGAAGTGATTGCTGGGCCTCTTGCTGAGATATTTGTATCATTGATAGTCACAGGTGAAGTGCCAGAAGACTGGAGGTTGGCAAATGTTGTGCCACTGGTTAAGAAGGGTGGTAAAGACAAACCAGGGAACTATAGACCGGTGAGCCTGACCTCAGTGGTGGGCAAGTTGTTGGAGGGAATCCTGAGGGACAGGATGTATATGTATTTGGAAAGGCAAGGATTGATTGCATCTTGCAAAATGTCCAGATTACAGAGGACGAAGTGCTGGATGTCTTTAAACGTTTAAAGGTGGATAAATCCCCAGGACCTGATCAGGTGCACACGAGAACTCTGTGGGAAGCTAGAGAAATGATTGCTGGGCCTCTTGCTGAGATATTTGTAAAATTGATAGTCGCAAGTGAGGTGCCAGAAGAATGGAGGTTGGCAAACGTGGTTCCACTCTTTAAGAAGGGCGGTAAAGAAAAGCCAGAAAACTATAGACCGGTGAGCCTGACCTCAGTGGTGGGCAATTTTTGGAGGGAAACCTGAGGGACAGGATGTACATGAATTTGGAAAGGAAAGGACTGACTAGGGATAGTCAACATAGCTTTGTGTGTGGGAAATCATTTCTCACATACTTGATTGAGTTTTTTGAAGAAGTAACAAAGAAGATTGATGAGGGCAGAGCAGTAGATGTGATCTATATGGACATCAGTAAGGTGATCGGCAAGGTTCAAACGAGGGCTGCAGATGCTGGAAACCAGATTCTAGATTAGAGTGGTGCTGGAAAAGCACAGCAGTTCAGGCAGCATCCAAGGTGCAGGAAAATCGACGTTTCGGGCAAAAGCCCTTCATCAAGAGTAGAGGCAGAGTGCCTGCAGGTTGGAGAGATAAATGAGAGGAGGGTTGGGGGTGGGGAGAAATTTAGCATAGAGTACAATAGTTGAATGGGGGTGGGGATGGAGGTGATAGGTCAGGGAGGAGTGTTGAGTGGATAGGTGGAAAGAAAGATAGGCATTTAGGACAAGTCATGGGGAAGGTGCTGAGCTGGAAGTTTGGAGCTGGGGTGAGGGGGGAAGGGGAAATGAGGAAAATGGTGAAGTTCACATTAATGCCCTGGGGTTGAAGTGTTCCGAGGCAGATTAGCCATTCTTCCACCAGGCATCGGGTGGTGAGAGAGCAGCGGTGAAGGAGGCCCAGGACCTCTATGTCTTCGGCTGAGTGGGAGGGAGAGTTGAAATGTTGGGCTTCAGGGCGGTGTGGTTGATTGGTGCGGGTGTCCCAGAGATGATCCCTAAAGCGCTCTGCTAGGAGGAGTCCAGTCTCCCCAATGTAGAGGAGACCACATTGGGAGCAACGGATACAATAAATAATATTGGTGGATGTTCAGGTATAATTTTGATGGATGTGGAAGGCTCCTTTGGGACCTTGGCTGGAGGTGAGGTAGGAGGAGTGGGCGCAGGTTTTGCAATTCCTGCAGTGGCAGGGGAAGGTGCCAGGATAGCAGGGTGGGTTGTAGGGGGGGCATGCACTGACCAGGTAGTCACGGAGGGAATGGTCTTTGGGTAAGGCAGAAAGGGGTGGGGAGGGAAATATATCCCTGGTGGTGGGGTCTTTTTGGAGATGGCGGAAATGTCGGCGGATGATTTGGTTTATGTGAAGGTTGGTCTGGTGGAAGGTGAGCACCAGCGGGTTCTGTCCTTGTTACGGTTGGAGGGGTGGGGTTTGAGGGTGGAGGGGCGGGATGTGGATGAGATGCATTGGAAGGCATCTTTAACCACGTGGGAAGGGAAATTGCTGTCTCTAAAGAAGGAGGCCATCTGGTGTGTTCTGTGGTGGAACTGGTCCTCATGGGAGCAGATACAGTGGAGGAGGAGGAATTGGGAATACGGGATTGAATTTTTGCAGGAGGTAGGGTGGGAAGAGGTGTAATCCAGGTAGCTGCGGAAGTTGGTGGGTTTGTAAAAAATGTCAATGTCAAGTCGGTCGTCATTAATGGGCATGGAGAGGTCCAGGAAGGGGAGGGAGGTGTCAGAGATGCTCCAGGCAAACTTAAGGGTAGGATGGAATGTGTTGGTGAAGTTGATGAATTGCTCAATCTCCTTTTGGGAGTACGAGGTGGCACCAATGCTGTCATCAATATAGCGGAGAAAGAAGTGGGGAGCGACGCCAGTGAAACAATGGAAGATGGACTTTTCTACGTAGCCAACAGAGACAGGCATAGCTGTGGCCCATATGGGTGCCCTTTGGTTTGAAGGAAGTGGGAGGATTTGAAGGAGAAATTGTTGAGGGTGAGGACCAGTTCAGCCAAATGAATGAGAGTGTTGGTGGAAGGGTGTTGTTGGGGACGTCGGGAGAGGAAGAAATGGAGGGCTTGGAGGCCATAGTCATGACGGATGGAGGTGTGGAGGGATTGGATATCCGTGGTGAAGATGAGGCGTTGGGGGCCAGGTAAAGGGAAGTCTTAGAGGAGGAGGGTGTGGGTGGTGTCTCGAACATATGTGGGGAGTTCCTGGACTAGGGGGGATAGGACAGTGTCGATGTAGGTAGAGATGTGTTCAGTGAGGCAGGAGCATGCTGAGACAATGGGTCGGCCAGGGCGGTCAGGCTTATGGATCATGGTAAGGAGGTAGAATCGGGCAGTGCGGGGTTCCCGGACTATGAGGTTCGAAGCTGTGGGTGAGAGATCTCCTGAGGTGATGAGGTTCTGTATGGTCTGGGAGATGACAGTTTGGTGATGGGGGTGGGGTCATGGTTGAGGGGGTGGTAGGAAAAGGTGTCTTCGATATGGCGTCTGGCTTCAGCGGTGTAGAGGCCAGTGCGCCAGACTACCACTGCACCCCCTTTGTCTGCTGTCTTTATGGTGAGGTCGGGATTGGAGCAGTGGGAGTGGAGGGCTGCGCGTTGTGAGGGTGAGAGGTTGGAGTGGGGGAGGGGGGTAGACAGGTTAAGGCGTTTATCATCCCAGCGGAAAATGGAAATGAAGAAGTCGAGGGCGGGTAATAGGCTGGCACGGGGTGTCCAGGTGGATGGAATGTGTTGGAGGTGGGTGAAGGGGTCTTCGGAAGATGGGCAGGGGTCCTGATTGTAAAAGTGAGCATGGAGGTGGCGGAAGAAGTGTTTGACGACACGATGTGTATAAAATTCATTGATGCATGGGCGGAGGGTGATACAGGTGAGTCCTTTGCCATGGACTGATCTTTCGTCCTCCGTGAAGGGCAGATCTGGAGAGATAGTGAAAACTTGGCAGGGCTGGGTGCTGGGACCCGGTGTGGGTGTGGAGATGGGAGAGGGGGCGGAGCGTGTAACTGGAGTGGGTGTGGTGGTGGGGAAATGGGGTGGAGTCATGAGCAGGGGTGGTGTTCCTCTCAGGGTTCTGGGGTCGGGGATGGTGACAAGGTTCCCCATGGGAGATTGATTATCAAGGTTAGATCTCACAGAATACAGGAACAACTCGCCATTTGGATACAGAACTGGTTCAAAAGAAGAAGACAGATGGTGGTGGTGGTGGAGGGTTGTTTTTCAGATTTGAGACCTGTGACCAGTGGAGTGCCACAAGAATCGGTGCTGGGTCCTTTACTTTTCGTCATTTACATAAATGATTTGGATGTGAGCATAAAAGGTACAGTTAGTAAGTTTGCAAATGGCACCAAAATTGCAGGTGTAGTGGACAGCAAAGAGTGTTTTCTCAGATTACAACAGGATCTGGACCAGATAGGTCAATGGACTGAGAAGTGGCAGATGCAGTTTAATTCAGATAAATGTGAGGTGCTGCATTTTAGGAAAGCAAATCTTAGCAGGACTTATACACTTAATGGTAAGGTCCTCGGGAGTGTTGCTGAACAAAGAGACCTTGGTGTACAGGTTCATAGCTCCTTGAAAGTGGAGTCGCAGGTAGATAGGATAGTGAAGAAGGCATTTAATATGCTTTCCTTTATTGATCAGAGTATTGAATACAGGAGTTGGGAGGTCATGTTGCAGCTGTACAGGACATTGGTTAGGCCTCTCTTGGAATATTGCGTGCAATTGTGGTCTCCTTCCTATTGGGAAGATGTTGTGAAACTTGAAATGGTTCAGAAAAGATTTGCAAGGATTTTGCCAGGGTTGGAGGATTTGAACTATAGGGAGAGGCTGAACAGGCTGGGGCTGTTTTCCCTGGAGCGTCAGAGACTGAGGGGTGACCTTATAGGGGTTTACAAAATCATGAGAGACAAAGTCTTTTCCCTGGGGTCGTGGAGTCCAGAACGAGAGGGCATAGGTTTAGGGTGAGAGGGAAAAGATATAAAAGAGACCTAAGGGGCAACTTTTTCATGCAGACGGTAGTACGTAATGGAGTGAGTTGCTAGAGGATGTGGTGGAGGCTGGTACAATTGCATCATTTAAGAGGCATTTGGATGGGTATATGAATAGGAAGAGTTTGGAGGGATATGGGCTAAGTGCTGGTAAGTGGGACTAGATTGGATGTCTGGTCGGCATTGTCAGGTTGGACTGAAGGGTCTGTTTCCATGCTGTACATCTCGATGACTCTATGACTCTATGTCTACCAGTCCCCATTTCTCAATGCCGCTTGTTATATTCTAATGGATCTCCAGAAAACCTTTGCATTATTTTACAGACAAAATATAATTCGCCTTTAACATATCCATGCTGACTCTCTGTGAAGCTTTTCTATATGCCCTGCAGTCCCTTCCATAATAACAGACTCTCATAGATCCCCAGCAATAATGGTTAGGCTAAGTGGTTCCTGCTTTCAATCTCACTCGTTTCTTGAAGACAGGCACCACATTGGAGGGTCTCCAGTTTCACTGGAACACTCCTTTAATCCAGCGAGTTATGGAATATTTCACGCAGTGCCACCAGCCACTCTGTGACTACTTCTCTTAAAACCAGCTATGAATTGCTGATGACCTGTTTACCCTTGGTCTTATCTGTTTGAGAAATGTCTTGTTCCTTTCGTTAGAGACAGTTCTAGATATTCCCTCCTATTACCATTTTGTTTATACCATTGAAATAATTACCTCACCTTCACCTGTGAGGAACGATGTAAAATGCTGGTGTAAATTACCTGTCTGCTCCCTGTATCCAGTTCCCCAGTCACACACTTCAAATGTCCTGAATATACTTTCCTGACTTCCTTTCTACCAAAGATCGCACACACCTCTTGAACTCTTCTTACATACATGTAAAAGCTCCTGCTGCTTGTTTTTATATTTCTTGCCAACTTGCATACATCACATCTTTTCTTCCCTTTTCTTTGATTTCTATATTCATACAGTTATATCACACACAAACACAGTCTTGGTCCAACTTGTCCATGCCGGCCAGGTTTTCCAAACTAAAATATTCCCATCTGCTTGCATTTGGCACATACACCTCTAAACGGTTCACATCCATATGTTTTCCCTAATGTCTTTCAAATGTTGGATCTGTACTTGTATCTGCCAGTCTTCCTCTGGCAGAGCATTCCATAAACACGTCACCCTCTCTGTAAAATCAATTCCCTCTTTCTCCCTTTTAAATCTTCCCTATTCCACCATAAACCTATGGCTCTATGATTTAATTTTCCTATCCTAGGGAAAAGACCTTGGCTTTTCACCCTATCCATGCCTCCCCTGATTTTGTAAATTTCTATAATGTCACCCCTCAACCTCCTACACTCCATCTGATACTAACTTCAAGAACAAACATTTAAAGATCAGCACTGCAAATTTGAAGCAATGTTAAAAGTGACAGGTAAACAACACTTAGCCCAAACTTAATACTGTTATTTGTTTTCTTCTTTATGTTACAATACTAAGGCAGCATGAAAATCTTACTAGTGCCAATAAGCCGTCAAGCACATTGAATTCCTTTGTCTGACGGCAGTGATGATCTCTACAGTAAAAATGTATCTCTGGCCAGATCTATATAATATCACATGTTCAACATTCTCCCTCCTGGCCTCCCTATGATCTTATGTGGTTGTGTCTTCTTTATCTTGCATTAAATAGGAAGAACCCCTTTCCCCCATTCACATCTTAATTTAAACTCATTTTATATCATCTTCTCGTTCACCACTGCTAAAAGCCTGTTTATCTGTTGTCACACACTCTTTTCGCTGTCACCTACCCCCGACCTCTGACAAGGGACTAAAATGCCCAGTTTCCAGTCATTTTCAGTTCTGAGGAAGTATCAGACTGGACTTGAAAAGCTAACTCTGTTTCTCTGTCTCTGTAGATGCTGCCAGACCTGCTGAGTTTCTCCAGAAATGAATTGGCACAGCACAAATTTTCAATTAAACAAATAACTATGAATACTGGAAATAAAAATGCACAAATTTCTGTAGAAAGTGGGAGCTTTGTCGAAGGGTCACTGGACTCGAAAGATGAACTCAGCTTTCTCTTCACAAGATGCAGCCAGACTTGCTTAGTTTCTTCAACAATTTCTGTTTTTGAACATTTTCCAAAGACATGTTTCGAATCTGCTCAAAAGCCCTGTCCAGCACTGAGCGCTGTACATTGGGAAGTGAACAAAAACGCAAAGTGCACAAGTTCATTGGATCTAAAACGACATAAGGCTGGCATCACTGACACGACAGAGGTCTTAATCATGGTCAGGGAGAAAAACAGAGGAAAAAACATTCATTTCAAACGGGAAAGGAAACGATTCAGATGAATATGTTAAAGTATCAGAGTAATGTAACAAATTGGAGGCGTGACGTCAGGGTGAGACCCTCATCAGAATGCAATTATGAAACTGGATGTGTTCGCACATCAGAATCCAGGTTAGGTCACTGAGTACAGGGCTGATGGGTGAACGGGTCTCGGTGTGAACTGGGGGAAAGACAGTAGAATTGATTTGCAGATATTGCAGCTCACATTGGGTTATCTTGTGATGCTGTAGATCTCAGCAGCAGCTGCAGCAGAATTGCATTCATAACATTTTCCCCCTGGATAATCCATGACTCTACCATTATCGTCAAGCCGAGTGATGGTTCAGTGACGAGTTTGGGTGAACATGCCAGAGTCAGAACCATGTGTATCTAAACCTGATGACAACTCATTAATGCTACCACACTTGATTGGTTACATTATAAACAGCAGAACTACCATCTGGTGGAGAGGGGGAAATAATCCCGAGACAAACAGATAAGATCGAAACTCTCCACAGTCCACATCCCATCATCAATGTCGATGGACTAATACACAACTTACTGGAGGAGAGGACTCTATAAATATCCCCAGCCCTGTACATCAGTGTAAAAGACAAGGATGTAGTGTCTGCACCATCATCAGCCAGAAGTGTTGAGTCGATAATCCACCTCACCCTCATCATGATGCCCACAGAATCACAGATGCCAGTCTTCAACCAATTCAATTCGCTGCATTTGACATGAAGAAACAGCTGAACACAGTGGATATGACAAAGACAATGAGCCCTGACACCATTCCTGCAATAGGAATGAAGATTGTGCTGCACAACAAGCCGTGTCGCTGGGGAAGCTGTTTCAATCCAGCACCAACTCTGACATCTGCCTGGCCACGTGGAAAGTTCCTCAACTATATCCAGTCCCATAACAAAGGAATGACTACAGTCTGACCATTTACCACGCCCTCACTACCGTCGCGATAGTCGCACTGGTGGGAGTTCTTTTTGACAGAGCTGTCAAGCAGCACAGAAATAATGTGCTCAGTGTGGTTTCCGATAGGTCCCCATGTGGAGATGGTGCTGTTGTGGAAATGTCACTGGATTACTGATCCAGACCGGGATAATGCTCTGGCAGCTGGTGGAAGTTAAAAACAATTAACAAAATATAGAGACATCAAATCTGGTGCCAGTAATATTGTCCTTGAATCTAATGTCCATTGTAAATATCTGTTCCTTCCCCAATGTACTTTCAGGAAGTAAATCTCCCGTGCTTCCTGGTCTGGCCTACAAGTGTCTCCTGACAAATAGACATGTGATAAACTCTGCAATGGTCTCTGGACGGCCAAGCAAGACACTCAATTGTATCAAATTGGTCCGAGTTCTTAAAGGATAAAACCAGACAGAACACCGGCAACGAGCTTTGGAAAAGGGAACGAGAAACACAGTCCTTTCAACCAGACAGATGCTGCCTTCCTAATGTTTAAGAGCTTGTGACAACAATGACAGAGCTTTCCCATACACTGCACAGAAACATCAGGAAGGGAGCAGGGCATTAGACACTTTTAGCTTTCCCTGTTCTCACTCATGGAGACAAGTTCACTTTTATAACCCTAGTTAGTGCATTCTTCAAAAACTCATCAATTCCTGTCTTATTCTGCTCAATGATTGACCGTCCAACCCATACAATCACAGAAGCACTGGCTCTGTACCGTCATAAATACAGCACGATCTACATTCATCCCACTTTCCGATACATGGCCTATAACCATGTATGTTATGGCACTTCAAGGGCATGACCATGTATTTATTAACGGTTGTGAGGTTACCTTTGACAGCTGCCCTCTCAGGAAGTGCATTCCTGACCCCAACAGCCTCTGGATGAAAACCAATCCTCAAATCCTCACTAAAAATCAAACCCTTGACTTTAAAATGGTACTCCCTTGTTCTTCGCCCTTTGACTGAAAGGAACAGCTGCTGTCTATCCATCCTGTGTATGCCCCTGGTAATCTTATCCTTCTGAAGCACATTCTCAGCCTTCTCTGCTTCAAAGTAAACAACCCGAGCTGATCTACTCCATCCAAGGAAACATCCTGGTGAATCTCCACTGCACCCTCTCCAGTGCAATCACACACTTCCTGTAATGTGACTCCCAGAACTGTACATAGTATTCCATTTGGCCTAACCAAAGTTCCACATAGCTCTTATAATCTGTGCCTCCATGAATAAAGGCTATGTTTATGGTCGCTATGCTTTGTCAACTTGTGCATTAACCCGTTTAATCACATTCAGGGATATGTGAAGAAGCACCCTCTGAGCTTCCTAGTGTGCTGCTATTCATTGAGTCCTCCCCTGTCTGGTTCCTTCTTCCAAAGTACATCACTGCATATTTATCAGGGTTACATTCCACCGGCCATTGATCCACCCATCTGATCATTCCATCCGTATCTTCCTGTAATATAAGGCCTTCCTCCTCACTGCCAACCAACCAGTCAAACTTTGTGTCAAACGCAAACTGATTTATCACTCTCACCCCAACCCTCTCCATATTCACAGCTGCATCATTTATGAATACTACAAAAAATAAGGTTAAAAATCACACAACACCAAGTTATAATCCAACAGTTTTATTCGCACGCACTAGCTTTCGCAGCGCTGCTTCTTCATCACGTGATTATTCTCTTCGCAAGGTCGTGCCTCCAAATAAACTGTTGGACTACCATCTAGTGTTCTGTAATTTTTAAACTTTGCGCAAGCCAGTCCAGCACTGGCATCTCCGAATCACAAATAATATGGGACACGGCACTGATCCCTGTGGTACACGATTGGATAGTGGTCTCCAGTCAAACAAACAGACTTCAACCAGCATACCTTCTGTCTCCTACCACTCAGTTGATTTGGATGCAACTTGGAAAGTCACTAATGAGTCCTACCTGTTCCCTGGTTATTCTGTTCCACTTGACGTACCTGTAGAATATCTGGGGATTCTCCCTAATCTTGCCCTGCCAGCAGGTTTCCATGTCGCTGTGTTCGTCAGTCCCCTTCAAATGAAGAATTGCCTTCTTATTGCAGTCTGAAATGGTCTATCCTTTACCTGCCATTATTTGCCTTAAATGTAGAGTAGACAGCCAGAGAAAAATCCTGTTTATTTCCACCTTGTCATATGTTTAGTGACTTTTCTAAATTTCACTATGATCACCTCTCATTCTTTGAAACTCTAAACTACACAGGCCGAGTTTCCACATCAGGCATTCTCGCCATCTGAGGGATTAATCTGGAGAATGTCCATTGCACACCTTCCGTGGTCAGTATATTCTTTCTCAGATTGGGTCACCAACACTGGACTCAATACTCTATGTACAGTTTCATTAGCAAGCTGTGAAACTGCTTCAACATGACCTTCCGACTATGTTCTGATTCTCTTAAATGAAGGTGAACCTGACGTTTCACCTCTATATATTCCTCCAATTACCATTCACATTACTTTATTTATGAAGACTCTGTCAGACTCTGTCAGTTCAAACTGATTCTCTCCAATGTTGCTGTTAATTTCTAAATATCCAATATCACATCCTACATAATAGATTCCATCAGTTTCCCTACAGATGTCAAGTTAATTGGTCTGCAGTTCTCCACACTATCTCTTCTTCCCTTTGCAGATGCTTGAATCCCTTCCATTCATCTACAATGCTTGGAACACATTTACTCACTTCCAGCCTCTGCAGAATGTACAGGAAAATAAAAGTCAACGACAGCACAATTAATGCATCTATTGCTGATTTATTTCTAATATTTTGATACGAAGTACAACTGGCTCATCAGACTTAGCAATGCTCAATCCAGCTACAATACTACTATGCTAGCCTTCAACTACAACTTTGGTACTGATATGAATTGACTTTATGTCTTTAGTTCCACAAGTTCCATGTGATCACTTATTATTTCTCAGCGATTTTCTGGATCTTCCTCCGTGATGAGAGATGCAAAGTAACTGGTTACTTTCTTGGCCATTTCCCTATTCTCCACAAAAACCTCTCCTCTCCCGATTACAAAATTCCACATTTGACCTTGCTTTTATTTTGTTTTCTTTGCAATACAGATTGTAGGTTCATGCAATCTTCGTGTTCTTCCTTCACAGAATCATTAAAAGCCTACTAGGTGGGAAAGGCCCTTGGGCCCAACAAGTTCACCCTGCCCCTCCGAAGAGTAACCACCCAGAACCATTCCCATCCAATTCTACATTTTGCAACTGATGCACCTAATCTACACATCCCTGAACACTTTGGGAAAATAAGCATGTCCAATTCACCTAACCTGTAAATCTTTGGACTGTGGGAGGAAACCAGAGCACCCGGAGAAAACCCACGCAGACACAGGGAGAATATGCAAACTCCACACAAACAAATTTCTGAGAATTCTCCAGTTTCCGCAATGTCTAAAATTCTTCTGAACTCACTTCCTATGATTAATATAATCTTTAATTTATTACGTTAGCCTTCATTAAGTCACTTGCCCTTTCTTTGGTGATTCTACCTTAAAGAAATAGACATATTTTTCAGTCATTGCAGTATTTCTGTAGATCTCCGGTCCTGACCAGGTATATCCAAGAACACAGCAAGAGGAGAGAGAAGATATTGCAGGGGTCCTGGCTGATCTTTTTGCATCATCGCTGTCCACAGGGGAGGTCCCGGAAGACTAAAGGGTACTGAACGTTGTGCCCTTGTTCAAGTAGTGTTTGTGAAGAAGAACCTGTGAACTATCGACCAGCTAGCTTAACAACTGTGACATGTAATTTCCTTGAGAATGTTCTGAGAGATAACATATACATGCATTTGAAAAGACACTGTTTCATAAGGAGCAGTCAGCAGGATATCATGGCTCACAATTCTTTAGTGTTCTTTTGAGGAAGGGACCTGGAATATTGATGAGGGTAGGGTGGTAGATGTAGTCTATCTAGATTTCAAAAAGGCCTTTAATAAGGTTCCACATGATAGGCTGCTCTGAAAGGTTTGATGGCATGGAATCCAGGGGGATCTAGAAAATTGGATACTCAATTGGTTTGATGGTAGAAAGCAGAGGCTAATACTGGAAGGATGGACTTGAGGTCTGTGACTACTGGAGTGTCTCCGGGGTCGGTGCTGGGCCTATTACTGTTTGTTATCTATATCAATTATTTGGATGAGAATGTACAAGGCATGATTAGTAATTAGGCTGATGACAATTAAATAGGCAATACTGTGAACAGTGAGAAATGCTATCAGAAATTGCAGTAGGACCTTTATCAGCTGGGGAAGTGGGCCGAGAAATGGCAAATGGAAATTAATGTAGATATATGTGTGGTGTTGCATTTTGGAAAGTCATATCCAGGTTGGAGTTTCGTGGTGAATGTTAGACCTTGAAGGAGTGTAAAAAAACAGAGGGACCTTGGAGCTGAGGTCCGTGGTTCTCTGAAAGTAGTTGCATGTAGACAGGGTAGTGAAAAAGGCTTTTGGCACACTGGCCTTCATCAGTCAGGGCATTGATTGGCAAGTTATATTGTAGTTAGACAGGACGCTGGTGAGGCATGCACTTGGAGTATTGTGTTCTGTTTTGTTCACTTTGCCATAGGAAGCATGTGATTAAACTGGAAAGAGGACAGAAGAAATTTACAAGGATGTTACCAGTACTCGACGGTCTGAGTTGTAAGGAGAGTTTGGACCGGCCAGAACATTTTCCTTTGAGTGTAAGAAACTGAGGAGAAATCGTATAGAAATTATAAAATCATGAGATGCATGGATAAGGTGAATGCATTCATTCTTTCTGCCAGTTTTGGGAATCAAGGTCTAGAGGACATCAGGTTAGAGGTGAAAGAATAAAAAGGATCCTGAGCGCCAACTTTTTTACGCAGAGGTTGGTATACATATGGAATTAGCAGACAGCGGTTTGGTTGAGGCACGTACATTAACAACGTTCAAAAGGCTTTTAGATAAATACGCAGATAGCAAAGATTTAGAAGCATAAGGACAAGGACAGGGAAATGGAATTAGCAGGATGGACATTTTGGTTGGCACGGACCACTTTGGTCCAAAAGGGCCTGTATCCATGCTGCAGGGCTCCATACTTCTATGACTCTAACAACCGTTGCGTGTCTACCACTTCATGTTCAAACATTCTATATTGTATGCAGGCGCCGTGTAAAATACAACATATTAACGTCTCTAGTCCTCAGAACAAGGTTACTAATGAGTCCTTCTGACCACACAAAACCAAATCCAAAATTATCTGCTCTCTTGTTTGAGTCACAACATACTCTTCAACCAACCTGTTATACGCTTATGGAATTTATTTTTCACAACATTAGCAGTCACTTAGTTAACACAGTTTAGATGTAATTTGAGATCATGCAGTAATACTGCAGCACACACAATATTTGCATCTCTATTTTCCCTTCGCATACAATGCACAGAATTTGCACGCGAGCATTGGTTTAGATACATAATACACCAATGCTTGCTTCTCTTTCTTATTTGTAAGATCCACCCAAACTGATTCTGTGGAATCTGAGGGACAGGGTCTGTGGCGTTATTAGTGATAGATCTGGACAAGACATTCGGGGAGGGTCACTTCGATGCTGACATGATCTGAAGAAATGACCAGCATCACAGGACAAGCATCAATATCCTCTCCACTCTGTCAAGTAAACTGTCACCGTACTCTCTCTGCTCCCTCACACTCGCTACCTGTTATAGCACCTACCCCCTAACAAGGCTCACACTTTATCTCCAAATAAGGCTCACACACTACCACTCTCACTATTGAATTCAGCACCCTCCCCACCCCACACCCCCACACCGCATGCTCTCTCTCCCTCCACTATACTCCCAACACTAATAACCCTGCATGCAAACAACACTCTGGATTGACTCCCTCTGGACACCTCTCCATTCCCCCTCCCCCTCCACCTACACCAGCAGTAACAGCAGGGCCACACAGTCCAACCATCACTCCCTCCCCCCTTTCTCCCATTCCAGGAGAAACAGACTGTAATAGGACAGAAAGGGCCAGGCCAGATTGTGGAGCACCCGATATCTGATCCCTCCCCACTCACCCCCCCCCCGCCATATGGGGAGGACCCTGGTATGAGCCAGAGTGGACGGGGATGTGTTGTATGGAGATTCTGTGATATCCATGTCCCTCCAACTGAGTAAAAAACAATGTTCAGTGAAGGGCAATTCGCACTTTAACCATTCTGTCTGTTCTCACAATTTTCTCCCTCCCAAAACAGCAAATATCTCATTGCAGAGAGATACAGACACAAAAATATTCAGAGACATATGTAACCACGCTAATATACTGACACTCACAGTACATACACGGAGATAGAACCGCACACGTGTAGTGGCATACGTAGACATAGACAGTCGCACACAAATAGACACAAGCACAAGTAAAACACACAGGCTAATACACAGATGAACTGATGTCAGCATATAAATACACAAACACACAGACACATGAACAAACACACACAAGTGCACATACGGACCCACAGAGACACAGACACTAGTGCTTGTAAGGTTTTTGATGAATAAACATGTCAAGAGTTACAGAGAGTAGTCAGGAGAATGATGTTGAGAAATCTCTAAGCCAGTATTAAATGGAATTCAGAGTCGATGGGCCGAATATCCTAATTCTGCGTTTTTAATGCTTGTGTGGTGTCTGGGACAGGAGCAGAGAATGAGTTTAATACATATTTGATTAAAAAGGTCAGTGGTCCTATTGGACAGGTTTAGAGGGCTGAATGGTTTATGTCTATGCCTAATTATTCTGTCCTTGTATTTCAAAAGAGGTGGCGATTTCATGTTAGGTTAACACAGTTTAAAATAACAGGGCCCACACTGAAATAAGGTCGCCCCTTTCACTTTAGTGTTGTATTATCTGTAGGGTCCTCATCTTCAGGGAGCAGTGAAGACTCGGATTTGAAGATATTCAAGGCTGAGTGCGACTGAGCGTTGCTGGACAGGACAGTCAATATTTATTGAGAACAGACAGGAGACGGATGGTCAAACACAATCGGATCAGCCATGAGCATTCTGACTGGTGGCACCAAATGGCCCAACGCTCTCCCTACGCCATGTGTTGTTCCCTCAATCCACCCTTGAGGCTGTTACAGAGATATACCACTGTCCCTACCCCATGTGTTGTTCCCTCAATCCACACCTCGAGGTTGTTACAGAGATATACTGCTGCCCCTACCCCATGTGCCGTTCCGTCAATCCACCCCTCGAGGCTGTTACAGAGATATACTGCTGTCCCTACCCCATGTGTCATTCCCTCAATCCACCCCTCGAGGCTGTTACAGTATATAGTGCTGTCCCTACCCAATGTGTTGTTCCCTCAATCCACCCTCGATCTGTTACAGGGATACACTGCTGCCACTACCCTATGTATTGTGCCCTCCATCCACCCCTCGAAACTGTGACAGAGATAGGGGGCCACCACATTCAGCCAGTCATTATCGTTTCCATGAAACTGGAGGAGACCATTCTGCCTATTTAACGAGTTAGAGAGGAAAATAGAACTAATCA
This sequence comes from Chiloscyllium plagiosum, assembly GCF_037043375.1. Taxonomy (NCBI): domain Eukaryota; kingdom Metazoa; phylum Chordata; class Chondrichthyes; order Orectolobiformes; family Hemiscylliidae; genus Chiloscyllium; species Chiloscyllium plagiosum. The sequence goes on along the minus strand of NW_028270143.1, from coordinate 24,027,148 downwards.
TTTTAGCTCATTGAGTACATTTTACGGCACAGGACGCCATGTAAACATCTGAGCTGTTACTCAGGAAGCTGTTGCTAACAGGAAATAGAGAGTAGAGATAAATGCTTATTTTCACATTACAAAGCTGTAACTGGTAGAGTGCCTCAGAGATGACTATGGGATCATCAATGATCAATATCTGGACCAGAGATCTGGAGGAAGGGACTGAATATATCAAAACCCAATTAGCTTAAACGCCAAGCTGGTCATCCAGTATGTCATCAAATGGAGGTCGTATGTCATCAATGTGAGATAGGCAAAGGGAGGTTAGTGAGCAAACCGTCACCAGATATAGCATAATGTGAGTTGTCTATTTTGGATGGAACGACAAAACAATGGTAAACAATTTAAGTGGAGAGAGATTGCAGAACTCTATGATACAGACAGCATTCATGATCCTGGTTAAAAAAAAGTTTTAGAAGCTTATCAACAATGTTTTGTTCACACTTTCCTGGAATGAAGGCCTTTTGTTCTGAAACATTATCAGTTTTGGCCTTAGATGAGAAAACTTTTTGAAGCATACACAATACAGAACAATCAGCTGGATGCATATTTTCTCTTCTCAGGGAGGCAAAAACTATGGAATAAATTTTAAGAATAAAATGTATTGATTTTAGCACAAATATTATGAAAACATCAAACGATTTTTAAAAATTAAGCATGTGCATACCAACATATCATCAAATTATAAAGCAAGAATGTTCTCTTTTGCTAACGAAAGGCAGTGTGTATAACAGCAATGATGCACTTGCATATCGTCCATTATGATCCCAGAGAATGTTCACGACGAGCGCACACGGTCCAGTTTAGTGTTCAGTTGACATGATTGCTTGTTTCAACACGAAGAGGGAGAACAATGTTCCCTGCCTGAGAAGCAGCAGCCAATTGATCCTTCTATCTTCTTCTGTTCCACCTGACAACAGTAAATCTCTGACTCACCTCTACCTGATGAGTCGTGGAATATCTCTGATGAGAGATTCATTGGAATCTCTCTACCGTCTGAAGCAAAGGGAATTCAACTAAATCCAACTATTCTGGGGAGAAATCACACCACAAGTAGCTTGTCTGAGTGGAATGGGCGGCACGGCGGCTCAGTGGTTTGCACTGCTGCCTCACAGCACCAGGGCCCCAGATTTGATTTCAGCCTCGGGCAGCTGTCTGTGTGGAGTTTGCACATTCTCCCCGTGTCTGCGTGGGTTTCTTCCAGGTGCTTCAGTTTCCGCACAGTCTGAAGATGTGCAGGTTAGGTGAATTGGCCATGCTAAATTACCCATAGTGTTTGGTGCATTAGCAGAGGGAAATGGGACTGGGTGAGTAAATCTTCGGAGGGTCGGTATGGACTTGTTGGGCTGAAGGGCCTGTTTCCACACTGTAGGGTATCTAATCTAATAACTTCAGAGGACAAAATGACATTTGGGAAAGTCTATCATCTATCCACTTGTTATGAGTTCAACTATTATGAAACTCTGGAAAGCTTTCATTTTGCAGTTTTGTCTGAAGATGTGTGTGTTTCACAATTTTCTAGAAGTTGACCAAGGCTGACATTTATATCATTAGCCATATAACTAAACTTTGAAATTTGTTGTAAACAGTGGAGCAGTGTGACTACAAAAGGAAACACTGACCCTGCAACATGGATTGGAGCACGAATGACAAATTCTAAGAGGTCTGTTCAAGTGGAAGTTTCCTTCCCTAGAAGTTTGTGGTGCCTGGATGTTTACATTTATTCAAAGTTGTTTCTGTTAAATATTTGATAGATAAGTGAATGTAGGAAAATGGTGCACACACAGAAGAAGTACTGCTGAAACCACGATCAGATCAGCTACGATCTTAGTGCGTGGCAGAGCAAAGACAGAGTGCCTAATGGCACTCCTACTCCTCAGTCCGATGTTCCTATATTCCATTTAGCCCCTCACAGCTCCTGCACAGGAGTAGACAGAGGCCACTTGCTCGAAATACCTGGTCAACAGTAATACAGGATCTCCTTCTGTCCCTCACAATTGTCACACACAGTTTGGCGTGGGTTGAAAAATGTTAAGGCTGGGCTCAAAAGACGCCTCTGGTCTATTTATAGAGTGCATCCTCTCTGCAACTTGTGCTTCATTTGTTGGTCATGGTGCAGACCCAGATTCATTGTGAATACAGTCCCCATACATCACCCTGAGATGACTCATAAAATGCTTTGCTCTCTCTAACTGCAACATCCAATAACGGAATGTTCGGGAAAATTACATCCATTAACTTTCTAATTACAGAATATGAGAACATAAGGAATAGGGTCGGATGGTAATTTGGATGGTTAGGCCTGCCGTGCCATTGTATAAGATTATGGATGATCCACTGTTGTTATCTACTCTGCTTTACTTCCCAATTCTTCACATCCCTCAATTCTATGGCAGGTCAAAAACCCACCTACCTCCTCTGTAAATACTTTCAGTGATATAGCTCACCGAACTCTCTTGACCAGATAATTCCTGACATTCACTATCCTCTGTGAGAAGGTTACACTCCCCAAACATACACAATAACCTATTTGTATGTTCAAAAGAAGTGAACACAGCAGCTCATGTAAGAGGGACAGACCCTGATATCAAGGTAGGAGTTGACTCAGGATGGTATCAAGAAAAGTTGACTAAATTAAATTTAATAGGAATCAGCCACAATCTCTCCACTGGAGGTCAGCCATCGCACAGAGCATGGTTGGTGGACATCAATCCTTTCAGTCCCGGGACATCCCTACAGGAGATCCTCAGGATAGCTTCCTCGACACAATCATCTTCAGCAGCGTCATAAATGTCCTTCCCCATCATTACATCAGAAATGGGGATGATCACTGAAGATCACACAATGTTCAGAACATTTTCCCCCCTCAGCTCCTGAAGCAGTCCATGTCCATGTGCAGCAAGAACCGGACAGCATTCCAGTTTGTGCTGTTAAAGTGTCGGTAAAATTTATGTGATAGCAGGGCCAGACATTGCACATTTCCACAGTTAAAAGAGGAGTGCATTCATATCTCAAGCTGGTTACACACGAATATGAGCTAGCATTCAGCCCATCAAAACTACTGAATAGGAAGAGTCGCAGTACATTCAATACTCCTGCCTGTTACATAGGAAGAGGAGGGGTCTGGTCAGCACATCGAACTGTTAAACAGGAACAGGTGGAGCCCAAACAGTCTCTCGAAACTGTTCCACGGGACCAGGAAGAGGCCATTCAGCCTCGCAAAGGCTTATACAGGAACAGGAGGATGTCACTGATGCTCCAACATGACAAATCACAGGAGTAGATCATGATGTTCACCGTAGCTCCAATGTCTGTGGAACAATTGCTTTTTTAACGTGGTTTGCTGGCAGCGAGGAGGGAAGCGAGATGTTTTCTGTCAAGACTCAAGGAGACATCTTTCATCTCCGAAAATGCAGACCCATGTTCTCTGTGGGGATCAGAAGCTGGTTGGAATAGTTAACTGTTTTAGATTGAAGGTATTGTGGCTGATGCTGGAATTGGGGATAACATTATGTTCAGTGCAGAATCACACACCAAATGCACTGTATTAATATGTGAAGTTTTTATTCAAAGTCTGGATCTCCTGCTCTCTCATTGATATGGGGAGTGGGGGTGGTTGGGGGGAATGTTCTCAGAGGTACTAAAAGTACCTAGAATTTCATAAACTTAGTAAAAAAAAGAAGCCGTGGGATGTATCACCGTATCAGTGTCTGTTCAGAACATCATGTGTGATTGTCCATTCCCCTGAAGGTCCAACACAATCCCATCTTATTCTCTCACAGTGCAACAGATTAATCTTCACTCACTCCTCATGGTACCATCATCCCAGGGATTAGTTTGGTGAACTCCTTTGAACCCTCTCTGTGGAAAGGAGATCATTCCTTATAAAGGAGAGAAAATCTGTGAACAATACCCCAAATACTGCCTCAACAAAACTCTCAGGGATAATCACATTAATTACTTTCCCTCACTTCGCCGTCTCCATTTCTTTCTAATGGCTAAAAAGCATCATTCTCTATATATTGCCACTGATGCGAAATTTACTACTTCCTTACATCTGTATTTCAATAAAACCAGCACCAGAGGAGCCTATCGAGATGGACATCACTCTCGGGGACAAACTCAATGAGATGGAATACACCTAAAATAAGGAATAGTCGCCTACCTGATGGAAATGAGCAGTAGGAATATGGGAAACAGGAAGCAGAAGGGAGTTATCTTTACTTTTGTTCTTTTTCACGAGGTATATGAAGCCCTGGTCAGACCAGCATGTTATCCCTATCTTGAACTGAGTGGCTGGTTCAGCTGTTCCAGTGGACAGTAAAGAGTAAACCACATTTCTGTGGGTTTGCAGTTACACGGAGACCTGACCAAGGAAGGATAACCCATTGCCTTCTCTAAAGGACATGACCCAAGCAGATGAGCTTCTGTTTATTACAAATAAAGATGGTTTCTTTTAAATTCCATCAACTTGCTTCATGAGACATCAACAGATTATTATTCTGTGCCTCTACATGAAGAGTCAATGACTTGAGCACCATGCACTATCTTCCTGTCTGACAGATTCTGTGGAGAGAACAGGTTGAACATCTCATGTACATTTATCTTGTCATGGACATGTGGGTAGAAGGGACTTGAAATGGATGAATCCAGATTTCATAGTGGCACAATTAAAGAAGTTTATTCAGAAGTTGCACTGAGGCTGACGATTAGACTGGGACATCACAATGGTGGTACTGGGCAGGTTTGGTGAGTGAGGTGGATATGGAAATGTAAATCTGTGCAGGGCTAGAAGGATTATGGAGTTTGAGAAAAATCTGGTTCCTTCTCGCACATCAGTGAGCAATTTATAAATAGTAATTTCTTTTATAGAATTTATCAGGAAAAGAATTTTTGATTGGAAGTGAAGACACTGATTTCCCCTTTTCCAAAATTTACCTAACATGAGTAGAAACACAGTTCAGCCTGGTTTAATTGACAACGAGAATGACTTACTAGGAACACCAACTATAGTGAGGATGGGATAGTAACCACCTTGAGTAATCCAAAAGATATCTGCGATCCGTGATGCTAATGATATCCAAGGCTGAGAAAGGTAGTAAAGACCCCAGGATAAACTCCTGTCCATTGTTGGAACATTCCAGTCTATTGTTCTCAGATTCTGATCTTTCCTTCCCCTCTCTCTGGAGCTGCTGATCCCTGTTATTGCTATCGGTGATACTCATAATATGGGATATCACATCGAACCCAGTCCTTATTTGAAGAAGAGGCTAATCCTCCAGTGACACATTTAGGGTCCACAGCGACTAACATTAATCACAGTCGCTGAACAAATAGCTCCAGTTAACCCCTTTCAATCAATACAGTTATTATTAAATTTCAAAATAACGTATAAATGTTACACATTCGGAGTGGGACATGTGAGGGTGACTGAGGAAAGGAATGTTGGAGATGGTAGATTGATTGTGTGTTATCATTCAATCTGAATTGTATATGGGAGTAATGACAGAGGACTGTCAGAGTATAAATGAGTTTTTCTGTTTATAATTGGAAACATACAGTCTGCAACTAATGATCAGTCATTACAATATAAATAAAACATTGAGACAACTTTTATAGTCGAAAATCTGACAAGAAAATGTGCCTAAGACAACATGAGATTATAATAGACAAACGGCATGGATATGTTAACAGTGAATTGTCCCTGACAAATGCAATTCAGATTGTTACTCCAAGATCAGAGAGAACAGGTGAGGGTCATGCTGTTGATTTATTAATGTCAATCAACTGTGATGAAGTGCCACTTACTGAACTTCAATTACAATGTGGTTATGGCACTGGGGAGGAGACAGAAAACATTCAGAATTGGGGGACATGGCTGCTGAGACGAGAGTGAGGGAACATGATATTGCCCATTCATTAGTATTAGAACGTTTCTCTTTATAAATCATTCGAAGATCAGATGCAAGTACAAATCTACAATGAGGACTGAGGAGAGCAAATATTACTAAAGACCGTACGACCAGAAGACATAGGAGTAGAAACTTGGCCATTCAGCCCACCCAGTCTGCTCAAACATTAATCATAGCTGATAAATTTCTCAAACCCATTTTCCCCATAACCATTGATCCTCTTTACAATCGGGAACCTATCCGACGCAGGCTTAAATATACTCAATGACCTGGCCTCCACAGCCTTCTGTGGCAGTGAATTCCATAGACTCACAATGCTCTGGCTGAAGAAGTTACTCGTTATCTCTGTTCTATAAGGTTTTCGGCGTGGTCTATGCCTGTGCCTCGGATCCTAGTCTTTCCTACCAATGGGCACAATTTCCCAAAATCCACTCTGTCTAGGTCATTCAGTATTCTGTAAGTTTGAATTAGAATCCCCCTCATCCTTCTAAACATCATTGAGTATCAACCCAGGCCCTCAAATGTTCCTCATATGTTAAGCTTTTCATTCCTGGGACCATTCCAGTGAACCTCCTCTGAACACGCTCCAGGACCAGTACATATCTGCTGAGATATAGGACCCAAGATTGCACACAATAATCTAAATATAACCTGATCAGAGCTTTTTAGTGCCTTGTAAGTACATCCCCGCTTTTAACTTCAATTCCTCTCGAAATAAATCCCTTCATTGTATTTGCCTTCCTAACTACTGACTCAACTTACAAGTTTACCTTGAGAGACGCATGGACTAGGATTCCCAAGTCTCTTTGCATTTCAGACTTCTGAATTTTCTCCCCATTTAGAAAATAGTCCATGCCTCTATTCTTCGTACCAAAGTGCATGACCTCAGACTAGTGCATGTTTTACTCCATCTGCCACTGCTTTGCCCATCTCCTCACCTGTTCAAATCCTTCTGCAGCTTCTCTGCCTCCTCAGTGTTACCTGTCCTTCTACATATCTTTGTAATGTATGCAAACTTAGCCAGAATGCCCTCCGTTCCATCCTCTAGATCATTAATGTACAATGTGAAAAGTTGTGTCAACACTGAGTCTTGCAGAACACATTTTGTCACCGGCTGCCATCCTAAGAAGGACCATTTTTCCCCACTACCTGCTTTTTGCCAAACAGCCAAACTTCTATCCATTTCTATCCACTTTGCCTCTGCCACCATAGGCCCTTATCTCAATCAATAGTCTTCTGTGTGGCACTCGTCAAAAGCCTTCTTGAGGTCCAGGTAATAACATCCATTGGCGTTCCTGGGTCTAAGCTGCTCGTTACTTTCTCAAAACGTTCGAGCAGATGCGTCAGGCATGACCTCCCCTTGATGATACCATACTGACTTTGCCCTATATTACTATACACCTCCAAATATTCAGAAACTTATTCTTCCTGATCAGTTCCAGGACCTTACCCACAACTGAGGTTAGGCTATTTGGTCTGTAATTTTCCGTCTTCGGCCTTATTCCGTTTTTAAACAGGGATTTTACATTAGCGTTATTCCAGTCCTTAGATTTAGATTACTTACAGTGTGGAAACAGGCCCTTCGGCCCAACAAGTCCATACCGACCCGCCGAAGCGCACCCACCCAGATCCATTCCCCTACATTCACATTCTTGAACTATTGGGAAATTATTTGTGTCCTCGGCCATTTCTTTGTTCCCCACTACTGTCTGTCCTGTGCCATTTTCCAGCAGCCCAATGTCCACTTTTGTCTTGCTTTTACCCTTTTTATATCTAAAGAAAATCTTACAATTTTCCTTGATTTAACTGGCAAGCTTACCCTCATATTTAATCTCCTCCCTCCATATTTATTTTTTGTTGTCCTTTGTTAGTCTTTGTGAGCTTCCAAATCGTCTGGTTTTCCTCTGCCCTTCGTCACATTATACACTTGCTCTTTTGCTTTTATTCTGTCCCTGATTTCCTACACAAACACCTATTGAAGGACCCGCACTCTGAAAGCTAGTGTGCTTCCAATTCAACCTGTTGGACTATAACCTGGTGTTGTCTAATTTTTACCTAATTAGCTATGGTTACTTCATCCTCCCCTTTAACATTCTTCTTTTTTCTTGGGAAGAACCTCCGTTGTGTCTCCTGAATTATATCCCAGATACTCCTGCCATTGCTGTTCTACTGTTTTTCATGCTCGACCCCATTCCAGTCAATTCTAGCCAGCTCCTCCCTCATGCCTCTGTAGTTGATTTTATACAGCAGAAATACCATTACCTCTGATTCTATCTTCTCCCTCTCAAATTGCAGAATAAGTTCAATCATATTATGATTACTGCTTCCTTCGTGTTCCTTCACTTTAAGTTCTCTTAAATAGTCTGCCTCATTGCACAACACTAAACCCAGTATCGCCTATTCCTGAGTGGGCTCCACCACAAGCTGCTCCAAAAAGCCCTATCGAAGATACTCCATAAATTATTTTTCCTGCGAACCACTACCAGCCTGATTTTCCTAGTCCCCCCGTGTATTGAAATCACCCATGACTTCCGTACTTTGCCTTTTCTATGCATCTTTTCTATCTCCTGGTGTATATTGTGCCGCGGCTCCTGAGTACTTTTTGAAATCCTGAACATAACGCCATCTATGTGTCTTTATTCAATCTTTGGGGATACTCAATTCTACCCACACTGATTTTGTGCCATCTGACCCTATTTTATGTCATACAATCAGAAAGTTGTACAGTCAGAGAGACGTACAGTATGGAAACAGATCCTTTGGTCCAACTCGTCCATGCCGACCAGATTACTCAACCTAATCTAATCCCATTTGCCAGCACTTGGCCTATATCCTTCATACCCCTCCTATTTACATACCCATCCAGATCTCTTTTAAATATTGGAATGGGACCAGCGTCCACCACTTCCTCCCACAGTTGTTTCCATACACACACCACCCTGTGCATGAAAAAACTTGCTCCTTTGGCCCCTTTTAAATCTTTCCCTTCTCAACCTAAACCTATGCCCTCCAGTTCTTCCCCACCCCAGGAAAAATACTTTGTCTATTTATCCCATGCATGCCTCTTGTGATTTTCTAAACCACTATAAGGTCACCTCTCAGCCTCTGACGCTCCAGGGCAAACAGCCCCGGCCTGTTCAACTTCTCCCTGTAGCTCAAATAGTCCAATCCTTGTAAATCTTTTCTGAATACTTTCAAGTTTCACAACATTCTTCTGATAGCAAGAAGACCAGGATTATTACGATTGATTTATTTTCATTCTTACTCCCCCCCACCAACCTATCTTTTCAATAGGATGCATACCCTTGAATATTGTCAATCCTGATTCCCTTTCAGCACGTCTCTGCCAAGTTCAATCTGCGCTACAAGCTCATTTACCTTATTTCTTATGCGGCATGCATTCAGATATAACACTCTCAGTTCTATATTAACCGTGCCTCCTCTCAATTTCATTTGTCTGTCCAGTGTGCTTGAAGTTTGATTGTTCACACTTTCAATACACTCTGTCCTATTTGTGCCTGTGGTGGAGATTTTAATAAATTCTCCTGCATTCTGCACTCTTACCTCCTCTTTGAATTAGAGTTTTCTAATTTCCCCTATAACTGAAACCCCACCCAAACCTAAAAATTTATTGAAAGATCTGACCGCAGTCCTAGTTATGTGATTTGTTAGGACTCTGGTCCCAGCATTGTTCAGATGAAGACCATAACACCAGAACGGTCCCTTCTTCCCCAGTAATACAATATGCTTATGCAACACAAAATACAGGGACAAAATGGCTTGTTGTACATTCCAAAATATGGAAAGTACAAACAGATAAGATTGTTAAAATACACGCATGACCTTGAGCCATATAAATTGAAATGCGAATTATAAAACCATGGAAGTGTTGTGCAAACTTTATCAATCATTATTCGGCCCACAGCTCAGATGTTGTCAGTGTTCCCCTTCAATGAGATTCTCTGATCCAGTCCCACACACAGTATTTCGGGGGCTTATCAGTTCCTGCTGCTGTTCGCCCAGTCTATTGAAGTTAATCCACCTTCTCCCTGGAACCAATCAATTGGTCTATTGGATTCCGTTTAACTGTCAGCAACCTAGCTCTGTGATGTTATTGGAGATAAATGATCTGGGATGACAGCCAATATCAGCACAGTGTTCACAGGGTATGGCACCAGACAAAGGCCTTCAGTCCAGGGGAATATCGAAATAAAATTTCCATCTTCTGTCTATTTTCCTCATGGTGTCTCCTGATCTATCCAGCTTCGCTCTCTTCTAACACCTGTTTCTTCCACTCAGTCAGTCACTCCACTTTCTATCCACTCTGTTGATCTCCCATCACATTCTTTCTTTCTGTTTCATTCTGTGTGTGTGTGTGTGTCTCTCTGTCTCTCTGTCTCTCTCTCTTTCTGTATCTCGAATAATTCTCTCTGCTTTCGGATAGTGCAGTTGGAGAGCTTGTGGATGTATGATGGGCTGAATTGCCTCCATCTGTGCCATATTAAATCTGAAGGTCTCTGACCCACAATAAAGACTTTCAGTGCCTGGAGAAACAAGCTGGTCCTGCGAAGGACACAGTACACAAATATCCATTATCTCTTCCTGTTTTCTGACATGCAGTGTCCTGTAAATATCTGTTCAAACACAATAGATTAAAATTCGAGCAGTTGGGAGGACATTCACCAGACGATAGTAAAATCAGGATTTAATAAACACCATGAAAACTGTGGATTTGCCTGATAGCAGCTCCTCCCAATTAACAGCCCCTTGCCTCTGCCTGATGAGGATTTGCCTTGCACCAATTTATTAACTTCCACAAGGTCCTGACTTATTCCATGATCGTAGCTATCTTAAACCTGAGGGCATTGTGATCACTGTTTCCAAAATGATCGTCTACTGAATGGTCAGTCACCTGGACAGACTCATTTTCTAATACGAGGTCCAGTATGGCCCCTCCTGTGGTTGGACAAGCCCCATACCGCTGCAAATAACTTTCTTGGATGCACTTAAGAAATTCTACCCCGCCTAAGCCTCTTGCTCTAAGAGATTCCCAGTCAATATTGGGGTTGTTAAAGTCAGTCAGAATGGCAACTCAGTTTTTAATACACGTTTCCATAATCGGCCGACATATTTGTTCCTCAATCTCTCGGTGGCTGTTGGAGGGACTACAGTGCAATCCTAACACATGCATCTATCATATCTTGAGCTCTCTTCATGTTGCCTCAGTAGATGAACCCTCCAATATGTCCCAAGTGCAGATGCACAACCTCCCTGATTAGTAATTCAACTCCTCCGCCTCTTTTAGCTTCCCCTCTATTGCATCTAAAACAACAAAACCCTGGAAAGTTGAGCAGCCAGTCTTTCTCAACCAAGTCCCTATAATGTTTGCAACATCGTAGTTCCATGTAGGGATTCAGGCTCTAAATTCATCTGTTTACCCATAATAATACTTGCATTGAAATAAATACACTTCGCCAAACACATCAGACACTGACCTGATATTTGGTTTGAGATTCCCTGAAGTATTTTCTACTGCTATTTTCCGGTGACAGGAGATTACAAAAGACTATCAGTAAAGCAGAAAATATTGTAGAAAGACAATTCCAGTTTCCTCCTGTGTTACTTCAATCTGTACATTGCATTACACATTTTCTGATTTCGATTAAGTGCTGGATAATTATTTCACTTCAAACGATTGTTTCCAGCCACTCACTGCATGTTCAGCAACTATTTCTGGTCGTACTGAATTGATTGCTCTCTTGCCCCTCTCTCACGAAATCTCTGTAATATTTACATTGGAGTTGTATGTACTTATCCAATCTCCAAGTTCTTACCTGCCAGCTTCCTCACATTAAACTAATAACACTTCAGGTTGCCAGTCCCTTTGTGTTCAGTGCCCTCTGCGTCTTTGTTGTTGGTCTTAGATGCACTGGTTTTAGTCTCCAATTCCTCCTCAGTCACTGTATTGTGGACCTACTGCTCTGGTTCCCACTCCCCAGTGCCACACTAGATTAAACCATCCTGAGTGACAAGAGCAAATCTGTCTGCCAGGAGATTGCCGCTAGTGCAGGTCCATTCCGTACTTCTTGTGTAGGTCCTACCGACCCATGAATCCCAGTGATCCACGTATTGGAGATTGCTGCCAGTTCAGGTCCATCCCGTCCTTCTTGTGTATCTCCTACTAACCCGAAAACCCCAATGATCCACATATCAGAACTGCTGCCAGTTCAGGTCCACCCCGTCCTCCTTGGGTATATCTTACCGAGTCGGGAATCCCCATGATCAACATATCAGAAGTGCTACCAGCTCTTTAGTCGGGTATTTAACTCTTCTACCTTCCTATTTCTAATCTCACTCGCACGTGACATATTCTAACGACTCCAAAATTCAAATATCCTTTTAACACAACTCCAGCAAGGCCTTTTCTTTAAAGTGGATAGACGTAATAATAAAAACGTAAGTGTGCTGCTTTGACAAAAAGCTGTCACATTTGCAGCATTTCTCCATCAAATAAAAGAAAAAATAATGCAGATTGTAGAAATCTGAAGCAAATACATAGAAATACTGTGGAGAGAGAAAAGAGCTAATGCTCCCAATGCAGACATGGGAAGAATGTACAAAGTCCACACAGACAATTTACAGAGATTGGAATTGAACCCAAATCCCTATCACTGTGTGGTAGCATTGCTGTGTCACTGTGATGCCCAATTATGAATAATTGCGGTTAGTATATTTAGAGGCATAGATAATATTCTCTGTGACCAGGATTGAGAGTCCTGAAAGGTTGTGCTGCCTACCTGATGCTTGGGTTTGGGAATGTCATCTGGGATGCAGAAGAAGTTGGAGTGGGAGGGGAATGAGTCAGTGGCCAGGGTTTGTGTAGGTACTAATGGCTGGGCAAGCAAATGACAATGAGAAGAGGGACGGTAAATACAGAACTGAACTGTTATATTGGAATGCAAGCAGTAGAAGGAATAATGTAAATAAGCTTGTGACGCATACACAAATTGGCAGGTATGACGTGGAGGGCATCACAGTGACACCATTGCAGGAGGATCAGGATTGGGAGCTGAATATTCAAGGATATTCATCCCGTCAAAATGATAGGCAGGTGGGCAGAGAGACAGATTTGCCTCATTAGGAAGAAATGGAATTGAATCAGTTAGAAGAAATGAAGTAAATCAGATGGTGTAGAATCTGTGTCGGTAGAATTGGGAATCAAAAAGGTGAAAAAATGCAGTTGGAGTTATGTACAGGCCGCCAAACAGTAGTCAGGAGCTGGGGTGCAAGATACACCAGGAGATAGAAAGATCTGTGGGAAAGGCAATGTTACAGTGATAACATGGGATTTCATTATGCAGGTGGACTGGGAATTCAGTTTGATAGTGGTTTGCAGAAAAAAGGAATTTGTGGAATGCCTATGAGATGGCTTTTTGTAGCAGCTTGTGCAGGCAGATGAGGTGAGGGGAGCTTTGGATGAAGGAAATCATAGGAGGCAGTGATCATAATATGATTGAACGCACTCTGCAATTTCAGGTGGAGAAGTTAGAATCAGAGGTAATGGTATTACAGCTGAATAAAGGCAATTACAGAGGCATGAGAGAGGAGCTGGGTAGAATTAACTGGGAGACAGGCCCAGAAGGAAAGACTGTGGAACAGCAATGACAGGAGATTTTTGGACTAATTCAGGATGCACCAGAGATTTATCCTGAGGAAAAAGAGGCATGATAGAGAGAGGATGAGGCAACCATAGCTGACTAGGGAAGTCAGGGATAGCATAGAAGTAAATGAGACCACATATAATGTGGCGAGTGGCTGTGGGAAACCAGAGGATTGGGAAGCTTACAAAGACAAAACAGAGAGCAAACAAAATAAAATAAGGAGGGAGATTATTAAATATGGGGGTAAGCTAGCCACTAATATAAAGGAAGTCTGTAAGTCAATATATAAAGTACAAAAGAGAGGCAAAAGTGGACATTGGACTGCTGGAAAATGATACTGGAGAGGTAGTAATGGTGAACAAGAAAAGGCCGAGGAACTGAAAAACTTGGTCAAGGAGGAAGATACGAGTAATACCTTACCATTTAAGATAGTGAGGGGCCAGAGCTGAGTATGCTGGCCACCACCATGGAGAGCGTGCTAGAAAAATACTGAAAGGCCAGCAGGTGGTTAACTATCCTGGACCGGATGGACTACATCCCAGAGATATAAGGAAGATCGCTGAAGAAGGTGTGGGGGGATAGTGGTGATCTTTCAGGAATCACTAGAGTAAGGAATGATCCCAGAGCACTGGAAACCCACTATCGTGACACCCCATTGTAACAAGGGAGTGAGGAAAAAGACAAAAAATATCCACAATTAATGGCTTAACTTCAGTCGTGGGTGTGATCCTGGAATCCATTGTGAAGAATGAGATTTCTGAATACTTGGAAGTGTTTGGTAAAATAGAGCAAAATCACTTCATCAAGGGAAGGTCATGCCTGACAAATCTGTTGGAATTCGTTGAAAAGGAAATGAGCAGGCTCAGCCAATGGATGTTATCCACCTGGATTTCAAGAAGGCCTTTGACAAGGTGTCACACAGGAAATGACTGAGTATGATAAGGGTCCGTGGTGTTGAATGGAAGCGGCATGAATGGAAGCTTGTCTGTCTGGCAGAAAGCAGAGAGTGGGGATAACATAGTCCTTCTCAGGATGGCAGTCGGTGACAAGTGGTGTTCTACAAGGCTCAGTGTTGGATCGTAACTTTTTACTTGATACGTTAACAATCTAGATGATGGAACTGAGTGTACTCTGGCTAAGTTTGCAGATGATACATGAATAGGCAGATGGACTGGTCGTATTGAGAAGGCGGAGAGGTTGAAGAAGGAGATTGGCAGATGCATTCCAACGTTGGAAAGTGTGTGGTCATGCATTTTGGCATGAAGAATAGAGGCATGGTCTATTTTTTAAATGAGGAGCAAATTCAGAAATCTGAAGTGCAAAGGGACTTGGGAGTTCTAGTGCAGGGTTCTCCCAAGGTAAGCTTGCAGGTTGAGGCAGTAGTCAGGAGGGCAATTGCATTTATTATTGATGGCATTTATTATGAGAGGAATTGAATATAAAACAGGTTGCATACGTCTCTGGTCAGACCACATTTGGAGTATTGTGCGAAATTTTGAGCCCCATATCTCAGGAAGGATGTAATGGCCCTGGAGCTTGTGCAGAATATTTTCATGAGAATGGTCATAGGAATGAAAAGACTATCGTATGAGGAATGTTTGTGGGCTCTGGGTCTATCCTCGGTTAAGTTTAGAAAGATGAGACGGAATGTAATGGAAGCACAGAGTACTGAATTACGTGGACAGAGTTGATGTTGGTAAGATGTTTCCATTGGACGAGAGCTTGAGGGCAGAGACTTAGATGAAAGGGTGATAAGAAGAAATGTATTTAACCAGAGAATGTCAAATCTTTAAAAAATATTGCCACAGAAGGCAGTGGGGGCCAGGTCATTAAGTCTATTTGAGACGGATTTAGATAGGTTCATAATTATCCAGGAGATGAAGAATCACGAGGAAAAGGCTGGAGAATGGATTTGAGAAACCTATCAGTGATGATTGAATGATGGGCAGACTTGACAGGCTAACTGGCCTAAGTTTTGCCCCTGTGTCTTATAGACTTCTCTGAGAAGATGGATTCATGTTCTTCATGATTGTCAGAAGCTGGTGGGAATAGTTAACTGTTTTAGAATGAAGGTATTGTGGCTGCTGTCGGGGTGATGGATAATATGACATTCAGTGCAGGATCACACACCAACTGCACTATATTAATGTGGTGATAGTTTATTCAAAACCTGGACCTCTCTGTCTCTCTCAATCACTGTGGGGAGTGGAGGTTGGGGTGGGTGGGCGTAACGTCCTCAGAGGCACTTAAACTATCCAGAGTCATGCATCCTGAGTGAAACAGCAGGCATGGAATTTATCACCTTCTCATTATCTGTTTAGAACATAATTAGTGATTGCCCATCCCGCTCAGTGTTCAATGCAATCACCTCTAATTCTCTGAAAGCACTCCAGATCAAACTTTAATCACTCCTCATGATGCCATTATCACAGGGCTTAATCTGGTGGAACTCCTCTTCACTCTCTCTGTGGTAAGGAGATCACTCCTTACAAAGGAGAGAAAATCTGTCCACAATGCCCCAAATACTGCCTCAACAACACTCTCAGGTTTGATCGCAGTAAATCCTTTCCATCAATTAGCTGGCTCCATTTCCTTCATGTGACAAAGGAAACCATTCATTTACAATCCATTGCCACTGACGTGGAATGTAAAACATCCTTACATCTATAGGTCAGCATCAATAAAGCCAGCACCAGAGGTGCCAATCTAGATGGATATCACTCTCGGGGAGAGACCCAATCACAAAGAATGCACCTAAAACAGTGAATGGTCACCTACTTGAATGGAAATCAGCTGTCGGATTATGGGAAATAGGCAAAGGAAGGGAGCTGCCTTCACTTTTGTTCTTCCCTCACGGGATGTGTGCAGCCCTGGTCAGGCCAACATGTTATACTGATCTTGAACTGAGTGACTGGTTCAGCTGTTCCACAGGACAGTAAATAGTAAAACAAACTGCTGTAAATTTGCAGTTAAACAGAGACCTGACCAGGGAAGTATGACCCACTGCCTTCTCTAATGGGCATCAGGCAAGCCAATATCAACAGATTATTATTCTGTGCATCTAGATTACGAGCCAATGACGTGACCACCATACACTATCTTACTATCTTTCAGATTCTGTACAGAGAACAAGTTAAACATCTCAAGTTCAATTATTTTGCAATGGACACGTGGTAAGAAGGGACTTGAAACATGTATCCAGAATTAACAAAGGCGCAAACAATGGTTTATTAAGGAGTTGCACTGAGGCTGAGGAGGAGACTGGGGTGTCTTAATGTTTGTTCTGGACAGGATTGGCATGTGGGGAGGATATGGAGATGTAAAATTTGCAGGAGAAAATGAATCAATATGGTTGAGTACAGTGTGTTTCATCCTCGCATATTGGGGAGTTATTTGTAAATAATAATTTGCTAGCTATTATTTCTAAGGAATGGAATCTTTGATTGGAACTGAAAAAGTTGACTTGCACCTTTCCAAAATTTACATACCATCAGCATCAATTCAGTTCAATCGACAGACTGAGTGACTTACCAGGAACAACAACTATAGCAAGGATAGGATAGTAACCAGCTTAAATAACCAGCAATACATCTTCAATCCGCAATACTAATGATATCCAAGGTTGGGAAAGCCAGTAAAGACCATAATATAAACTCCTGTCCATTGTTGGAACATTCCAGTCTAATGTTCTCACAGATTGATCTCTCCTCCACCTCTCTCTGGAGCTGCTGATCCCTGTTACTGGTGTGGCTGATGCACCCGCTCATACTATGGGATAAAACACTGAAAGCATTCCCTTATTGATAGAAGAGAGAACCTCTCTGGGGATGTTTAGGATCCATGGAGACTGACATAATCACAATCGCTGATTAGCTCCAGTTAACCGATTAGACTTCAATACTGTTTTATTAAAGTTCAAAATAACTTTAAACGTTTATGCATTCTGGGTGTGATATGTGAGTGTGACTGAAGGAAGAAATGTTGAAGATGGCAGATTGATTGTGTGTAATCATTCAGTCTGCCTTGGATATGGAAGTAATGCCAGAGGTTTAACGGAACATCAATATGCTTCTCTGTTCATAAATACAGAAATAAATCCTGTAACTACAGATCAGTCAGTGCAATATCTATAAACATTGAGAGAACATCTTTCATCCAAGATCTGATGGCAAAATGTGGGTAAGAAAACGTAGGTTATAACAAACAAATGGCATGGATATGTTAACAGAGAATTGTACGTGACAAACACAATTCAGATTGTTATTCCAGAATCAGACAGGGCAGGTGTGGGTCATGTCGTTGATGGTATCCATGTTAACGAACTATGATGAAGTGTCATTTAATGGACTTCAATTACATTGTGATTATGACATTGGTGAAAGACAGAAGATGGAGAGAACTGGGTGATGTAGACTGGGTGGAGGGACAGTGATGTTCTCCAGTCACCAGTATTGGAACATTTCATTTTATAACTCACATGAGGAACAGATTCCAGGATACATTTACAATGAGGAATTAGCAGAGACAATATTAATGAAATGCATTCATGCAATATAAAATCCAGAAACAAAATGATTTTCTGCACATACCAATAAATGCAAAGTACAAAGAGATAAGGTTGTTAAAATGCACTCCTGATACTGTGCTATATAAATTGAAATGTGGATTACAAAACTAGGCAAGTGGTGTGCAAACTTTATCAATCATTATTTCATCCACAGCTGAGATGCTGATTCCCCTCTGTCAGTGGTCCCCCTCATTGTGATTCTCTGGCCCAATCTCTCACACAGTCTGGTGGGGCGGGGTCATCATTTCCTGCTGCTCTTGGCACAGTCTATTTAAAAACTCTGCTTTCTGCATGGAACCAATTTATTGCCCTAATGGGTTCTGTTTAGCTGTCAGTAAATTCTGTGATATTATTGGAAATAAATACTCTGGGCTGACAGCCAGTATCATCATAGTGCTCACAAGGTATGGCGACCAGGCAAAAGGGCTTTCTAAATAAAGCTTCTAACTTCTGTCTGTCCATATTTATCTACCCTAATGCGGTCTCCTGATCTATCTAACTTCACCCTCATCTAACACGTCTCCCACTCAGTCAGTCACTCCCCTTTCTATCCTCTCTCAGTTTATCTCCCTTCACTTTCTTTCTCTCTGTTTATTTCTCTCACACACCATCTATCTCCACACACTCTCTCTATCTCCGTTTGTGCTGTTGGAGAGCTTGTGCCTCCTTGATGGGCTGAATAGCCTCCATCTCTGCCCTAATAAATCTGATGTTCCCTCACAATAAATACTTTGGGTGCCTTGACAGACATGCTGGTCTGGTGACACATACAGTGCACAGTCAGCCATTCTTACTTCCTGTTCTTTTCTGATGTGCAACTGCCTTGAAATGTCTGTTCAAATGAAAAAGATTGAATGAAATTCAAGCAGTTGAGAGAACGTTCATGACTGTGTATTTCAATCAGGATTCAATGATGGATGAGATTCCAGAATAACATAAGCAATGAATGAAAAACAGGGCAACACAAGAAATGGCAGTTGAGTACAACATGTGGTTCCAAGTAGGCCTCATGGTATTACCAATAGATTATCAATCCAGACAATCAGCTCCTGTTATTTGGACCAAGGTTCGAATCCCGCCACTGCAGATGGTGGAAATTCAGTTCAATAATTTTAAAATATCCCTGGAATTAAGACTCTACAAATAAGAATAAAATCATTGCCGATTTTCAGAAAAATCCATCTGGATCACTAATATCCTTTAATGAAGGAATCTTCCATCCTCACCTGGTCTGGCTGACATGCAACTCCAGACCCAAAACAATGTCATTGACTCTCAATCGCCCCCTGAAATGGTCTAATGAGTCCTTCAGTTGTACCAATCATTACAAAGTTTCAAAGAAATGAAACTGGCTGGACCACCTGGCATCAAACTGCACTGGAAAAGTCAACATTAGAAACATCACTGCAGAACCTTCTAAGGCTTCCTTACTATCATCTAAGGGATAGTGCCAAAATTGGGACAATTGCCTTACAGACTAGTCAAGCAACAGCCCGACATAGTCATACTCATGGAATCATACCTTACAAAAATAACCCAGTCACCACCATCACCGTCCCTGGATATGTCCTGCCCCAAATGCAGGACTGATCCAGCAGACGGGGCAGCTCAGTGAGATAGAGTCGGTAGGTAGTTGCTCTGGGAGGCCCCAAAATTGACTCCAGACCTAATGAAGTCCCATGGCTTCAGATTAAACATGGACAACGATGCCTCTTACTGATTACCACATCACATTGTTCCTCATCTGAATCAGTACTCCTCTATTTTAAACAACACTTGAAGAAAGCACTGACTATTGAAAGGGCACAAAGTGTATTCTGGCTGGGAGATTTCAAAGTCGACCACCAAGAATGGTTTGGCAGCAGTAGGATCATGCTGGTCGGGTCCTAAAGGGCATAGCTACTAGATTGGGTCTGCAGCAGGTGGTGAGGGAAAGAACAAGAGGGAAACAAAATCATGTATGACCTCATCCTTACCAATCTACCAACTGCAGATGTATCTGTCCATGACAGTATCGGTAAAAGTCTCACGGTCACATTCAGAATAAACTCTATTGTGTTGTGTGGCACTGTCACCATGCTAAATGGCATAGACTTCGAAGAGATCTAGCAACTCAAGACCTAGCGTCCATAAGACACTGTGGACCATCAATAGCAGCAGAACTGTACTCATTAACAAACTGTAATGTCATGGCCCATCATATCCCCCACTCAACCATTACCATCAAGGCAGAGGATCAACTCTGGTTCGATGGAGAGTGCAGGAGGGCATGCCACGAGTAGAACCAGGAATATACAAAGATAAAATGTTAATCTGCTGAAGCTTGTGGGCGGCACGGTGGCAGTGGGCGGCACAGTGGCACAGTGGTTAGCACTGTTGCCTCACAGCACCAGAGACCCTGGTTCAATTCCCGACTCAGGCGACTGACTGTGTGGAGTTTGCACATTCTCCCCGTGTCCGCGTGAGTTTCCTCCGGGTGCTCCGGTTTCCTCCCATAGTCCAAAGATGTGCAGGTTAGGTGAATTGGCCATGCTAAATTGCCCGTAGTGTTAGGTTGTAGGGGTATGGGTGGGTTGCGCTTCGGCAGGTCGGTGTGGACTTGTTGGGCCAAAGGGCCTGTTTCTACACTGTAAGTAATCTAATCTAATCTAATCTTCCAAACAGAAATACTTGTGTGCCAAATAACATAAACAGCAAGGGACAGACAGAACTGAGCTGTCCCACAACGAATGCATCAGATTTAAGCTCTGCAGTCCTCCTAATCCGATCATGGATGGTGGTGGACGATCAAACAACTCACTGGAGTAGGAGTCTCCACAAATATCCCCATCCTCAATGATGGAAGAGCCCAGCACATCAGTGCAAAAGATAAGGCTGAATCTTTCGCAGCAATCTTCAGTCAGAGGTTTCAAGTGAATGGTCCATTTCAGCCTCCTCCTGTGGTCTCCATCATTACAGATAGCAGTCTTCAGCAAATTCGATTGACTGATGTCAAGAAACGATTGAACGTACTGGATACTGCAAAGGTTTATAACCCTGATAACATGTCGGCAATAGTCCTGAAGACGTGTACTCCAGAACTTCTCGCTTCCCTCGACAAGCTGTTCCAGTACAGTTTCAAACCGACAATGGGAAAAAACTGCGCAAGTATGTTCTGTACATAAAACGCAGGACAAATTCAACCCAGCCCAATACCGCCTCATCAATGTACTCTCCATCATCAGTAAAGTGATGGAAATTGTCATCAATCGTGTTATCAAGCAGCACCTGCTCAGCAATAACCTGCTCAGTGACGCCCCTTTTGGGTTTTGCCAGAGACACTCAGCTCCTGACCTAATCATAGCCTTGGTTCAAACATAGAAAAGGGAACTGAATTCCAGCCCTTGACATCAAGGCTGCATTCTTTCAAATGCTGCATCAAGGAACCCAGCAAAAAGGGTATCTCGGGCCAACTCTTGTTACTGGAGTCATACCTGACAGATAGGAAAACGGTCATTGTTGTTGGAGGTCAGTCATCTCAGTTCCAGAACATCTCTGCAGTAGTCCCTCAGGATAATGTTGATGCAGGTTTGCTCCATGAACTGGAATGTTCATTTACAGATGTTTCATCACCATACTACGTAACATCTTCAGTGGTCCCCCGGATGAAACCTAGGTCCAAACATCTTCAGTGGCTTCATCAATGACCTTCTCTCCATCATAAGGTCAGAATGGGGATATTTGACGATGACTGCACAATGTTCAGCATCATTCGCAAATGCTCAGATACTGAAGCAGTCCATGCCTAAAGGCAACAAGATCTGGACAATCTCCAGACATGAGCTGTCAAGTGGCAAGTAACATTCGCGTCACACAAATGTCAGACAATGACCATCACCAGTAAGAAACAATATAAACACTTGGTATTCAGCAGCATATTTATCCCTAAATTCCCCACCCCACCCCCTATCAATACACTTGGGGTTACCATTGACCAGAAATTCAACTGGACTCGCCACATAAATATAAGAGCTGATCAGAGGATAGGAATACTGCGTGAGTAACTCACCTCCTGTCTTCCCAAAGTATGTCACCCATCTACAAGGCACAAGTCAGGACTGAGATGGAATACTCCCCACTTGCCTGAATGAGTGCAGCCACAACGACACTAAAGAAGCTTGACACCATCCAGGACAAAGCAGCCCATTTGATTGGCACCACAGCCACAAGCATTCACTCCCTTCACCTCCAACGCTCAGTGGCAGCAGTGTGTACTATCTACAAGATACACTGCAGAAATTATCCAAAGATCCTCTGACAGCACCTTCCAATCCTACGAGCACTTCCATCTAAAATGACAAGGGCAGCAGGCTTTTGCGAACACCACCACCTTCAAACTCCCCTCCACACCAGTCAACATCCTGAGTTGGAAATATATCATAATTCTTTCACTGTTGCTGGGTCAAAACCCTGGAATTCTCTCCCTCATAGCGTGGTTCAACGCACAGCAGTTGGACTGCAGCAGTACAAGAAGGCAGCTCAGCGCCACCTTCTCAAGGGGGCAACTAGGGACGGACAAGAAATGATGGGCCCATCCAGCGATTCCCGTATTCAAAACAAAAGTTTAAGAAGTTCCAATTTGAGCACCTCGATGGGACAGGTTATCTGATTTGAACATGAACAGGAAAGCAGTGTTTCTAATGATGAACATTTTAGACCTTTCCGTTATTAGAAAGGTGTTTAGTGTTCCATGACGTATTGTTGCTGAGCGCTGTGATAAATTGCCCCTGTTTGATTAAATTCAACAATATTAGCGTAGAAGGATCGATCTTTCAAAAATACCAGACTGAAAATGACAATCATCGTACAGACAATGTACTCCTGCTAGATGAGACTCACAGATAGCAGCCTATATTCAACATATTACTGCGCTACTATCTGACACTGAATCCTGCCACCGTCCATATTACAGGGGTTACCATTGATCAGAAGGTGAAATCAAATCAACGTACAGATACAAGGGTTACAAGAGCAGGTCTGAGACTTACAATTCTGCACTGAATAATAGACTGTATGACGATAAGGGCATGAGATATAACAATAAATTTAGGCCATTCAGCCTATCTCTTCATTCTGAAACTGTGCCATTTTGTAATAGTCTTTAATACTAGTGGAAATATCTTCTATTCTCTAACTGTCACAATCTTTGCAGTAATCGATCAGTTTCAATCGATGTGCCCCCCAATTCTTCTAAATTCCATTAAGTACAAACATAGAACCCTCAACTGCTGCTCGTATGACAAGCCATCATTCCCAGGATAGATCATGTCCAACATCCGTACTTCCTTCCCCAAAACAGCTCACAATAATCCAAATGCTTTCTGACCAAAACCCATTATATTCTCAGCAGCATGTCTCAGTTTTTGTATTGTCATTCTCTTGAAATGAATGTTAATATTGCATTTGCTTTCCCAACTGCCAACTGAACCTGCACATCAACCATATGAGAGGACGAGTACTCCAAACTCCATTTGTGCTTCAGATTGCATGAAGCCTTTTAGAACATAGTGTCTGCCTGTATTTCGCCTACTGAAGTGCATAATCTCACATGTTCCCATATTGTGTTCCATCAGCCATGTGTTTTTCCAGTGTACTAAACTGTCCAAGTCTTTCTACAGCCTCCCCACTTCCTCAATATCACCTGCCCATCCAATCATCATTGTGTCATCTGCAAACCTAGTAAAACTGCCATTAGGTCAGATGGTTCAAATAAATGGTACTTCCTGACGACCTAAGGACTGTCCACCATTGAAAAAGCAAAATGCTCAAGATGCTTGACTCCATTCAGGTTTAAGCAGTGGCTTGACTGGAATTACAACTGCAAAGTCCTCGCTCCTTGCACCACTGGCACTGGTACCCTGCACACCATTTTATTATGAACTTACCCCATTATGGTGACACAGAACTTGATGGCACACGATCCCAGTCTATTAATGGCAATCTGTCTCAATGCTGACTGTGTGCTGCTCACACCAACCAATGTCATTGGGTGTTGAAGACGACAGAGGGAGGTGTGGGGAGGGGATGTCGATCATAAATGACTGTGTGACTGTCACTGAGGGCTGACACCAACCGCGAAAGCCCCAGATGTACCTGTGTCTGTTGTCACCGCTGCAGGCATGGTCAGTCTTTCAGTGAGTCAAATCAAAGAAAGTGATGGGCATGGAGAGTTTTCCAGGCTGAGCACTTAGATCCTGTTTGTACCAACTAGCAGAGGTATATTCACATACAACTTCAGCCTCTCCCTCCTGAATCTGAAGTCCCAATCTGATTCAAGAAGGCCATCATCATCCTCGTAAGTGAGAAAGCACATGGAACATGCCCTTATAGACTGACACCCAGTGGCTCTGACCTCAATAATCATGAAGTGCTGTGAGAGGCTGGTTATGGCCTATACCAACTCCAGTCTCCCAGCCTGACCTGCTGCCCTATAATATTTGCTGACTGATGTAACGGGTTCACAACGAATGCTATATCCGAGCCTGCACGCATCCCTGGAACATCTGGACAACAAGGACACCTAGACCATATTCCTGCTCATTGACTAAAGCTCCACCATCAAAATCATTATCCCTTTCAGACTAATCACAAAACTCCGCGACCTTAGTCTCGGTTCAACCCTCTGCAACTGGCTCCTCAGGTTTCTGATCCACAGACCGCAATCATGAAGATCGGTAAAATCAACTCCTCCACAATAACACTCATCACTCAAGCTGCTAAAGGATGTGTTCTCAACACCCTTGGGTGGCACAGTGGCACAGTGGTTAGCACTGCTGCCTCACAGTGCCAGAGACCCGGGTTCAATTCCCGAATCAGGCGACTGACTGTGTGGAGTTTGCACATTCTCCCCGTGTCTGCGTGGGTTTCCTCCGGGTGCTCCGGTTTCCTCCCACAGTCCAAAATAAATGTGCAGGTTAGGTGAATTGCCCATGGGAAATTGTCCGTAGTGTTAGGTGAAGGGGTAAATGTAGGGGAATGGGTCTGGGTGGGTTGCTCTTCGGAGGGTCGATGTGGACTTGTTGGGCTGAAGGGCCTGTTTCCACACTGTAAGTAATACTCCCTGTACACCCACGGCTGTACCTGCAGCACCTTACTGTCCTCCCTGTACATCCACAGATGTGCCCTCAGCACCTTACTGTACGCCCTGTACACCCACAGATGTGCCCTCAGCCCCCCACTGTCCTTCATGCACACCCAGGTCTGTGACCTTAGCCGCCTACTGTACTCCAGATACACCCACGGCTGTGCCCTCAGCCCTTTACTGTCCTCTCTGTACACTCACAGCTGTGCCCTCAGCCCCTTAGTTTACTCCCTGTACACCCATGGCTGTGCCCTCAGCCAACTACTGTACTCCCTGTACACCCACAACTGTTCTCCATGTACACCCACAGCTGTGTCCTCAGCCCCCTACCTACTCCCTGTACAGCCACGGCTGAGTTTCCAAATTCCAAACAACGCCAGCTACAAGTTTGCTGATGACATCACTATAGCAGTACAGATATGAAACAATAACGTGTCAGAATGTAGAAAGGAGATAGAGAGCTTGGTGGCATGGTGTATTGATAATGACGTCACTCTCTAATCCGGCAAACGTAAAGGACTGATCATTGACTTTAGGAAGAAAGGAGGGGAACACACCCCATCTACATCAACCATTTGAGGGAGTGCACAGCATCAAGTCCCTCGGAGTGATGATAACTGACAACTGGTCCTGAACTTCTCACATAGGTCCGACGCTCGGGAAGGATCAACAATGCCTCTCCTTCCTCGGGTGGTTCAGGAAATTCAGCATGCGCTACATCCACAGATGCATCATCGAGAGCGTACTGTCCCGGTGCGTAGCAGCCTGGTATGGCAACTGCTCTACTCAGGACAATGAGAAACTACAGAAAGTTGGGTGCACAGCTCTGACCAACATGGACTCTAACATCCCAACCAATGATTCCATTTACATGGCTCGTTGCCGCAGGAAGGCTGCCAATATCTACCCCAGATTACTGAGGGAAGGGAGAGAGGAAATAGTTGGAGCATTAACAGATATCTTTGTAGCATCCTTGAACACGGCTGAGGTCCCGGAAGACTGGACAATTGTTAATCCCTTTGTTTAAGAAAGGTAGTAGGGATAATCCAGTCAATTATAGACCGGTGAGACTGATGTCATGGATAGGGAACCTGCTAGAGAAGATACTTAGGGTTATGATCTATTCTCATTTGAATGAAAATAGTCTTATCAGTGATAGGTAACATGGAAGCAGAGAAGGTCATGTCTTACCAACTCAATAGAATTCTTTGAGGAGGTGACAAAGTTGATTGATGGGGGAGAGACTGTAGATGTCATGGACATGGACTTCAGGAAGGCGTTTGGTATATTTCCCCATGGTCGGGTTATGGCAAAAGTGAAGTCACATGGTGCGTTAGCTACGTGGATAAAGAACTGGCTGGGCAATAGGAGGCAGAGAATAGTCGGGGAAGGGAGTTTCTCAAAATGGAAAACTGTGACCAGTGGTTCCATTTAAGATGTCTCCGGGAAGATACATGAATGGGAAGGGAACAAAGGGATACGGATCCTTAGAAAATAGGCGACAGGTTTAGACAGAGGATTTTGATCGGCGCAGGCTTGGACCACCAAATGGCCTGTTTCTGTGCTGGAATGTTCTTTGTTCTGACATTATCAAATACCCATCAGACCCCAGTAATGGTCCCCTCCAACCTCTTCTATCAGGCTAAAAGGTACAGAAGCTTGAAAACACTGAGCAGCTGGTTCAGCAACAGCTTCTTCCTGACTGTTATTAGACTAATGAATGTACTCTCTAATCTCAGATAATGCTGATCTTGTTCATGTTGATTTCGCCTAGCGCACGCCCTGAACATGCCTCTCAGACATGTTTTACAGCCATTGTTCTCTATATCCTTGCTTACTATGATTTGCCTGTACATCTTGATACAGGTCAAAATAAATCCTCACCACCCTCCCCCAGCTCCCTCCAGTGGTCACTCCAAGCTCTCTCCGGTCCTCACCCCCAGCACCTCCCATTCCCCATCCCCAGCTCACTGTGACTCCATCCCCAGCTCCCCGTGTGCTTTGTATCTCACTATTTCTCTCACACTGTCTTTTTCCCTGTGTTTTCGTTTTCTCTGTCTTCTCTTTCTTTCCATGTACTTACTATTTACCCTTCTCCCTGTCCATGTGACTGTTTGTTTCTTGTTTTGTTTCCTTTTTCTGTTTTACTGACTGCCCTACTGTTTCCCTCGCTATGTTTTCTCTCTCTCCTTATACGTGTCTGTCTCTTTCTCCCTTGTTGTGATGGTGATGGCTTCTCTATTCTTTTGAAGCATGTGATGGCTCTTTGGTTGGATGTTTTCAATACAATAAACTCAATTTGTTTTGATATCTTTGACATAATTTAAATTTATTGGTTAAATTTCAATTATTGTCAAAACAGCAACCAGAACTGGGATATCCATTTAACGGCCAATTGTTACATCTAAATATTTTGGAACTGCCTTCTCCCAGTGCTCTGCATACTGGCAACTGAAAGCATTCAATTCAAGTGCATAATAGCGTTACGGTAACTGCTCTTCCCAGGGCCATAAGAAACTACAGACGGTTGTGAGCACAGCCCAGACTGTCATGGAAGACAACTTTCCATCCATTTATACTTCTCATTGTTAGCGAAAGGCTGGCAACATCAAATGTCTCTCCCAAACTGGTAATGATCTCCGACAACTTCTTCCAAATGGGAGGAGATACAGAGGTTTGAAAACCTGGACCAGCATGCTCAGGAACACCTTCTCCCCTACCGTAATTTGATGGCGGATTGACATCTCTAACTTTTCAAATAATCAATGTGTTTTAAACATGATCTTAGATATATATACAGGTTTCCCTCGGTATCTGAAAGTAGAGTGTTCCTACAAATCCTTTCATAAGCTGATATGCTGTAAAGCGAAGTAGCATTAACTTATGTGGGAAAAATTCACCTTTCGTGGTAAAAGTGAAAATCCTCTTCAGATTTCTTTTGATTAGCGAAAACAGGACCTAATGGAGATCTTTCGGAAAGTGAAGTGGCAAAAAGCGAATTTTTGGAAAGTGGGGAATGCATGTACCAACATGGGGATGATATTCAGGAAAATGGGAAAAGGTAAAAATAAATGAGGTGAATCTCACATTTTATTTCCATCCCAGCTGATCATCATTCCCTTTGTTTGCTCTTTTCCTTCTATCTCTCTCTTTACCTATCAATTCAACTCACTCCTCCTCCCCTTCAAAGCAGACTTCCCTATCACCAGCATTATTCACACTATTTTCCAGCTGCTTTCAGTTCAGAAAAGCTCCCCAGCACTTTCTGTTCTTTTATTTGCATTTTTTATGCAATTTCAGATCTCCAACATCTTTCTTTATTTGGTTTAACCTACAAATTTGTTATTCCATGGGAAGTCGGCATCTCTGCCAAGGGCAGCATTTGTTAATCATCACTAATTGCCCTGACTGTGAGGCCATTCCACAAACTAATATAAAATCAAGCACACTTAACCCAGACCGGGTAGTAACATTAGATTTCTTTACTGAAGGTCATCTGTGAAACAGGAAAAATTTCAGACAAAGTGTGGGTTTTATGGTTGTTTTTCGTGAAATTCACTTTTATTCCAATTCTTAGCATTTTTATTTAAGTTCTGCCATCAGCTGTGGTAGGGCTGGAAACAAATCGCTTGAAACAATGTTTTTCGTTTAATAAGCTTTGCTCTTGAATGACATCTAGCGACATTCCTACTCTGATACTTTGTCCTAATCATGAAGTAATGTCTGAGACAAGAACAATTTTGTGATTGCAATACTTGTCACTGGAAAAGTGGCCAGAAGAGAGCTTGAAACATAAAGTCTGAATTTTACCAACGTGCAGCCAATGGTTTGTTCAGCCACAGCACTGACGCAGAGATGGAGATTGGGGATATTATGACCTAGTAGTGGACAGGGTTCGTGACAGAGAGAACAAGAGACATAAATCAGTTCAGGGCAAAAAGGGATCTCGAGGTTGTGCACAGTTTTGTTCTCAGATGTCTGCAAGGGAGTGGTCTGCAATTCAGATGAATGGAGACTGCAATTGAAATTGAAGATAAAAGTTTCTTTCTTTGACAAATATCGATAACAGAAATTGAAATGAAGTTCACAATTGTTTATGGGATTAATGAATGGACAGAGGTAGAGAACACCAGCAATAGTGAGAATAGGTTAGTAACACACTCTCCACCCCGCGCAGAATAATCAGCACCGTTAATATCCGATATGGTAGAAATTCCCAATAGAGGGAAATGTTGAAAAGACCCAAGGAAAGCCTCCTCTCCATTGGTGTAATTATCCAGTCCATTATTCTCAGATTCAGATCTGTCCTCTCCACGTATGAGCACCTGCTGATCTTTGTTACTGTTGGAGCTGATGCATCTGCTCCTACACTGGGATAGCGCACTGAGTGAAGCCCCTCACCAATAGGAGAGGGAAACCCTCCAGTGACACAGTTGCAATGTATGGAGACTGACATCAATCACAGTCACTGAGCAAACAGTTCTAGTTTCCAGTACAGCACATTCAGTTCACAATATAACTGAACTGGGCTGGATGCTGACATCGCTGGTTATTGGTCACATCTCCCATTAACAATTCCTCTAGTGAAGTCAGTTGAGAGGGAGAATGATGGATGTTTTCTTATTGCAGGCTAGATGACTCTGCTCTGTTGTACGTTTGCAATGCTGTAACCATCTTTCCCCGAATCTCTGCCCCTCCAAAAAAAAAGAAAAACAATCAGGATGTTGTGACTGTGCTGATCTTTCCTCCACGGGAACAAACGCCAGCCAACAGACTGTCACTGGGCACAGTTGCCCTGAACATATACAGGAAGTGTGAACTTCTCTGAATGTTCCTCTCCCTGCTCTAATACGGAAACGTTGGAACTTCCATACAGAATATGCTTCAGTAACTTATTTATACAAATTGACAAACAGCTTAATACAGTTTTATTTGCTGTGAAGCAATAATTTTCATGCTTTTCCCCCTCAGTCCAAAACCAAAAGTGATAAGTACAATTAACTTATTCATTATGATTTATGAATTAATGAGTCAGGTTTGAATGAATATAACATTGGCTGGGCGATAAGGCGGAATGCGGTCAGTGGCTGTGGAGACTGCATGGGGAGTACAATGACATCCCCCAGTCATCATCGCTCTTTCTGACAGATAGAATCAAATATAATGCACAAGGAACCAGCCAACGTTTGGGAGATGCAAAGCTGAATGACAATGTGAGCTGAACAGGATAATTTTAATTGTGATAAAGTGAAGTATATTTTATATGGACACAATTTAATCATTTGGAATTCAGATTGAGTAGGGTCACCGCACCTGGAACCTTAATTTTGATTTCTCTTCACAGATACTACCAGACCTACTGAGCTTTCCCTCCAATGTCTGTTTTTGTTTGAGATTGATGATATCTGGCAGGAAATTTACAATTAAAAACAGATACTAATAACAAGATGTGAAGGGCTATGGGGACAATACAGGAGAATAATAGTAGAGATATCGCTCATTCCAAGCTGGAAGAGACAATATGCTAAGTTTTGACCACCTTTGCTGTAATAATTCTATGTTACATATTGAAAGCTTTTGGAGAGTGGGGAGATAAGCTTGTTCAAAGGAGGACACAGAGTGTTTCATCATCAATAATCTATGCCTATTATTTCATGAAGTTCAGCTGCCTCCAAAATGTATTTAACAAAGATAGATTTCCTGAGATTTACAGGATGTTCAGAATTTTTTAAACTTTGTATATAAAAGAAGAATTCAGGTGTCACAGACAAACCAACTGCAATAGGAACAAGAAAGAACCACATTATCCAAATATTCCAAGTTCAACATGTAGACCTGTCAAGAAACATGAAATATAGAGGTAATGGAAACATGAAATGCAAACAGAAAATGCTGGATAAACAAAAAAGATGAGGAAGTATCTGCAGAGAGCAACTTAAATAACATATGTAATATGATGTGTCACTGTTCTGAAAAGTCATATTAGAATTTTTTGCATCTCTGCTCAGATGTTGCCAGATCTACTGAGTTTCGCTCAAGCTCTTTTGATTTCTTTTTCCTTTCTGAACTGTGACAAAGTGTCTGATCTGAATGATAATAGCAAAGCCGCTATCTCAGTTGAATCTTGAGTAACTTGTTATGGACATTAAATTGGAAACTGCAACGTTCCTATGTTTGACAGGGATGACGTATTGCATTGTGAGAACTTGTCATGAAAATGTTGAACCAAAAACAGAAGTTGCTACAAAAGCTCAGTAGGTCTGGCAGCAGCTGTGCAGAGTAATCACAGTTAACGTTTTGGGTCCGGTGACCCTTCCTCAGAACTAATGATAGCGCTGAAAATGTTGGTTTATATACAGAAGAGGCTGGATACCTGGTAATGGAGACTGTTAGTAACTAACAATATAGGGTGAGTAATAGAAGGGTGTATGGGTAGGGGGCAAGGATATTGGAGAGGTCAGACACTAAAATTATTGAACTTGATTTTGAGTCTGCCGGACTGCAGGGACTGCACGTAAAAATGAGAAGTTTGTCTTCCAATTTCCACTGAACTTTCCTGGAACAGTGCAGCAAGCCTGACACAAAGATATTGGCCATGGAACAGGATGGGGTTTTAAACAGGCATGCAGCTGGAAGCTCAGAGTCTTTTGCAGAGATACAACAAGGATGTTCTGCGAAGTGGCCATCAAATCTACCCTTCATTTCCACAATGTAGAGGCGACAACATTGTGAGCAGCAAATGTAGTAGACGAGATTGTGGGAAGTGTCAATAAGGTGCTGCTTCACCTGGAATGTATGGTTGCACCTTTGGATACTGAGGAAAGGGGGAGTTAAATGGGAAAGTGTTACACTTCCGGCAGGGGAAAGTGAAGTGGAACTTTGGTGGGAGTGAATAAAGAGCAGACCAATGTGTCTTGGAGGGAATGATCCCTCCAGAAGGTGGACTAGGGAGGGGAGGAGAATTTGTGCAGGTGGGAGCATCTCGCTAATGGGTGGGTGGGTGAGGAAATGTTGGCTGATGATTCTCTACATCTGAATGCTGATGGGATGGTAGGTAAGGTCAAGGGAAACTCTGTTGTGAGAGGGAAGTGGAAGGGCGAGGCTAGAAGTGCAGGAGATGGTCAGACCCAGTTGAGTATTCTGTTAACAACAGTGCTGCGGAATTTTGGTTTGGAGGAATGAGGTGGACGTTTCAGAGGCTTCATTGTTGAATTTGGTATCATCAGAAGCAATGCAGTGGAGATGGATGAACTGGGAGAATGGAATGGAGTCTTTTCAGGAAACAGAGTGTGAGGATGTATACTTCAGGTAGCTGTGAGACTGGTCTATCCTCAAAAATGGAAGCAGAGATGATGAGGAAAGGAAGGGAGGAGTCAGAGATAGGTCAGGTGAAAGTGGGAGAGGGGTGCAAATTCAAAGCAAAATCAACAAACTTTTCCAATACTGGACAAGAGAGAGAAGCAGCAGCGATGATAACATCTATGCATCGGTTATGGAAAAGAAAAAAAAAGCTGGTCCACTAATTCGTGTTCTAAATTGGGGCAAGGTGAACTTTCATGGAATTAGAAATGAGCTTAAACAAGTTGATTGGAGTAGTCTGTTTGCAGGTGAAGGGACCACCGACAAGCCTTTAAAACTGAGATAGCTGGAGTTTAAGGTCTATATGTTCCTGAAACAGTAAAAGGAAAGTTGACAGGAATAGAGAACCCTGGATGACAAGAGATATTGAGGCTTTGACCTGGAAAAAGGAGGAGGTGTGTCTCAGGCCCAGGTAGCTGGGATTAAGGGAATCCCTCGAGTTGTACAAAGGATGCAGGAGTTTAATAAAGAATGAAATCAGGAAGGCGAAAAAGGGCGATGAGACAGCTTTGGTTGAGAAGATCAGGGTGAAGCCAAAGAGGTTCTTTAAGTCTATTAAAGGAAAAACATTAACTAGAGAGAGAATAGGACCCCTCAAAGACCAAAGTGGATGTGTATGTGTGGAACCATCAGAGATGAGCGAAGTCCTCAACAAATATTTCTCCTCTGTTTTGACCGTGGAGAAAGACATGAATGCTTGTGAATTTGGGGAAGTTAGTGGTGATATCTTAGGGATAATCCATATCACAATAGAGGAGGTATTGGATGTACTAGAACGTATGAAGGTGGATCCCACTCATGTTCCTTACCAGATATATCTAAGATCACTGCAAGGAGCTAGAGAAGAATTTGTGGGGGACCTAGCTGATAATTTTGATTATTATTAACCACAAGTGAGATTCCGGAAGACTGGAGGATAGCAATTGTCGTGCCCCTATTCAATAAGGACTGAAAAACAAACTCCTGTAAACTATAGACCAGGAAGCTTAACATCTGTGGTAGGTAAGTTACTTGAGAAGATTCTTAGGGACAAAATGGGCGGCACGGTGGCACAGTGGTTAGCACTGTTGCCTCACAGCGCCAGAGACCCGGGTTCACTTCCCGCCTCAGGCGACTGTCTGTGTGGAGTTTGCACATTCTCTTCGATTCTGCGTGGGTTTCCTCCGGGTGCTCTGGTTTCCTTCCACAGTCCAAAAATGTACAGGTTAGGCGAATTGGCCATGCTCAATTGCCCATAGTGTTAGGTGAAGGGGTAAATGTAAGGGAATGGGTCTGGGTGGGTGGTGCTTCGGCAGGTCGGTGTGGACTTGTTGAGCCGAAGGGCCTGTTTCCACACTGTAAGTAATCTAATCTAATCTAAAATGTACATGCATTTGAAAAACAGGATTTGATTAAAAATAGTAAGCATGGCTTTCTGAGTGGAAGTTCATGCCTGATGAATTGGTTAAAGTTCTTTGCTGACGTGACCCGGAAGGTTGGCTAGGGGGAGCCGGTGCGTCGAAATGTGTGGTGCTGGAAAAGCACAGCAGGTCGAACAGCATTGGTGGGGTTGGAGAATCGACGTTTCGGGCATAAGCCCTTCATCAGGAATGTCCAAAACATCAATTCTCCTGCTTCTCGGATGCTGCCTGAACTGCTGGGCTTTTCCAGTGTCACACCTTTCGACTCTGATCTCCAGCATCTGCCATGCTCACTTTCTCCTCGGGCAGGATATTTAGCGATATTGATTCCAGTTACACCAGAATGGGATGAGGCTTTTCAGCCCCTGCAGCATGATATACAGTTACAGGAGGAGGCCAATCATCCCCTCCAGTCGATAAAGCTAGACCCAGTTTAGATCATGTAGCAACAGTATCAGTCTATCCAGTGACATAGGAAATGGAAGAGGCCACAAAGTGATTGGACTATGGAGAAGACTGGAATAAAACGAGCTATTTAGCTTCTCTAGCCTGCACTTCCCTTCAGTAAGTTCAGGGCTGATCTGTTCTCGGCCGCAATTTCTCTTTCATGCCCATATCTTTGTAGCCCACAATGCTCAAAATCCATTAACATCACTCGTGCCCCCAAACATTTCAGTGATTTACTGTCTGGAATAGAGAGGCCCCAACAGTCACTACTTTCTGAGGGAAGGTAACACTCCCCACACATATCCTTTGGTCTACTGACATGAACAAAAGATATAAGCGCAGCGTCAGAGTGAATGGCCCTGACATGATAGCAGGATTTGACTGAGCAAGGTGTCACGGAGACTGAACAAGCTTGAACTTAATGGGAATCAGGTGTAAACTCCGCCTAAAACATTCGTTTTTTAAGGAAGGAAATCTTCAATCTTCACCTGATCGGGCTTACATGTAACTTTAACAATGTGTTTGACCCTCAGCTGCCCTTTGAAATGGCCAAGCAAGCCGCTAAATTATATCGCTCAGTAGAAAGCCTCAAAAAAATGAAACCAGACGGACCTCAGCACTGACTACTTACAGCCCAAGGACTGCATTGGTCAGGAGGACAACTCATCAACACTTCCTTAAGGACAATGACGAAAGGAATTAAATACCTGCCTAGCATCCATTAATGAGCAAAAGAAGGTGATCACACTCACGGAAGACAGATAAAGGTTCATAACTCACTTTAAACCGGGACTTTGATGTATACCCTAAATGGGCAGGATTTTCAGTAATATGGGAACAGGAGAAAAATAAATAAGGTTAATCTCGTTTATATTTCCATCCCAGCTGATCATCAACAATCCCTTTGTTTGCTTCATTTTTTTCTATCTCTCCATTTCTGTATCTATTCAACTCACGCCTTCTCCCCTTCTGTCACCAACATCAATCACACAATTTCCCAGCTGTATTCAGTTCTTATATCTGGTCAGTGGACTCGAAGTGCCAGTTCTATTTTTTCTCCGACCAAATCTGCTCAGTTTACCTGCCACTTCCACGTGGTTTTCTTTCCGATTTGTAGTATCATTCTTTGTTTTATTTAACCTTTACTGTTGTTATTATATAGAATCTCTATATCACTGACAGGGGCAGCATTTGTTGATCTCACTAAATACCTTTTACTGTGAGTTCATTCCTTAAGTAAGAAAAACTCTAATCACATTGCTGTGGACCTGATGGCAGTCTAAAGCCAGACCAGGTAATAATGCTAGATGTCTTTAGCAAAGGACATCAGTGAAATAGATAAACGCATTGTCAAAGTGCTGGTGGTCTGATGGTTGACATTAGTGAATTTCGCTTTTATTTCCAATTCCTGTCATTTGGATTTAGGTTCTGATGTCATTTGTGGTAGAATGCGAAACGGTGTCTTTAGTGTAATAACATTTGCCTCTGAATCACCTGCCAAACTACATTACTATTTACACAGTGTCCCTATCAGGAATTTACTTCAGAGACACGAACAAAGCTGTGATGCAAATACTTGCAACTGAAAGAGTGCTTAGAAGAGAGCTGGGACCATGAAATCTGAATTTAGCAAGGCATAGAAAATGGTTTATTTAGCAATAGCACTAACGCCAAGCTGGGAACAGGGGATATTATGGAGCGGGTAGTGGATAGATTTGGTGATCGAGAGAATACCGCGATATAAAACATTTCAGGTAAAAATGGGAAATCGTGATTGTCCACAGTCTTGTTCTCAGATGTTTGTGAGGGCAGAAATGCACGCGGGATGGGGTGTGGGGACTGGGTGAAGTTCTGAAATTTGTGATAATGAATATACTTTGCAATTGAAACTGAACACTATAGTTTCCATGTTTGCAAATTTGAGAGAACAGAAATAATAATCAAGTTCAACATAGTTTATGCGATTAATATTTGGATAGAGATAGGGAGACTTACCAGGAATGCCAACAATAGCGAGGATGGGATAGTACCCCCCCCCCCGAATAATCGGCAGTACACCGTATATCCGATCTGGTAATGTTGACCAAAACGAGGAGAGCAAGTAAAGACCCCAGGATAACCTCCTGTCCATTGTTGGAACATTCCAATCTACTGTTCTCAGATTCTGATTCATTATTGGGACATTCGAGTCTAACGTTCTCAGATTCTGATCACTCCACTCCCTATCTCTGTAGCTGCTAATCCGTGTTAGTTTCGGATGTGATGCATCTGTTTCTACAATGGGATAAAACATTGAAAGAATACCCTTACTAATAGGAGAGGAAAATCCTGCAGTGAAACAATTAGAATCCATGGAGACTGACATCAATTACAGTCCCTGAACAAACAGTTCTAGTTAACTCCTTTCAGTATAGTACGTTCAGTTCGCAAGAAGAACTGGACTGGATTGAGCGTTGGCATCGCTAGCGATTGTTCACACTTCCCATCACCAATTGCTCCAGTGAAGTTAGTTGTGAGGAAGAATGATGGATGTTTCTTATCGCAGGTTAGATGATTGTGCTGCGTTGTCCATTTGCAATGCTGAAATTACCTGAATCCCCCACCCCACAAAAGACAATAGAGACGTTATTATTTTCCTGACCTCTCCTCCACTAGAACAGGACCAACCACTATATTTACCGTGGGAATATTTGCCCTGACAATAAACAGGACGTGTGGATCTGTCTGGACATTCCTCTTTTTGCTGTAATAAGGCAATTTTGTATCTTCAACACACAATGCACTTCAGCAAACTCACAAACACCTGAAAACACTTTATTGGCTTCAAAGCAGTAAGACGTACATTTATTGAATTCAGTTCAAAGCCAAATGTGTCATGTGGAAGGTTATGTTATCCTTGATTGTTTTTTCAGGGAGTGTCTAAACGACCCAAGATTCCAAAATGCCTGAATTTTGAATGGTTCATTGAAGTCCTTATGTTTACGCTTAACAGATAATGCCTCAGGCAGATGGGTTTCAAGTATTTTTTTTAAATGATACAATCAAGGATGCATGGCCAGCTCTCTGGTTGAGCAGGTCAGTTCAATTCGGGGGTTAGTTGAGTCAGGGTCACTGTTGAAACTGGACGCTGTCCCCCTCCGTCTGCCTTCCTGAATTCGTAACAGACAAGCTTTTTGCGTCATTTTTACTCTTTGTGCTAAGGGATTTGTTTATTGGGATTGTTGCAAGTAGTTTGGAAGAGCATCACTAAGTCAGGATTGCCTGTCAGGTCTGGATAGGTTACGTTATTGGAGTATTCTATTTTCGATTTATTGTGTTTCATTCTGTAATTTTATCAATAAGTTCTGTTTGTTCAAAACTCGGTCAGCTAATTCACTCATCGAGTATGCACTTTACACATATCTTAAATACCAAAGTTACGGTCTGGGGTACCTGCTTAAAAATGTTTTGACAATGTTTAGCCTGGTCCATAATAATGCTGTTCATTAAAAATCGAGGATTAATGAGTCAGGGATGGAACGAATATGATATTGGCTGGGAGACAGGAAGGACTGGAGCCAGTGACTGAGCAGACATGAGGGGAGCTGAAAATGTGTTGCTGGAAAAGCGCACCAGGTCAGGCAGCATCCAAGGAGCAGGAGAATCGACGTTTCGGGCATGAGCCCTTCTTCAGGAATGAGGAAAGTGTGTCCAGCAGGCTAAGATAAAAGGTAGGGAGGAGGGACTTGGGGGAGGGGCGTTGGAAATGCAATACGTGGAAGGAAGTCAAGTTGAGTGTAATAGGCTGGAGTGGGGGTGGGGGCGGAGAGATCAGG
This sequence comes from Chiloscyllium plagiosum, assembly GCF_037043375.1. Taxonomy (NCBI): domain Eukaryota; kingdom Metazoa; phylum Chordata; class Chondrichthyes; order Orectolobiformes; family Hemiscylliidae; genus Chiloscyllium; species Chiloscyllium plagiosum. Next base: position 23,988,825 of record NW_028270143.1, on the reverse strand, counting down.
AAGAAGATTGCAGGTTAGGAAGGCGGTGCTGAGTTCGAGGGATTTGACTGAGACAAGGTGGGGGGAGGGGAAATGAGGAAACTGGCGAAATCTGAGTTCATCCCTTGTGGTTGGAGGGTTCCTAGGCAGAAGATGAGGCGCTCTTCCTCCAACTGTTGTGTTGCTATGGTCTGGCGATGGAGTAGTCCAAGGAACTGCATATCCTTGGTGGAGTGGGAGGGGGAGTTGAAGTTTTGAGCCACGGGTGGTTGGATTGGTTGGTCCGGGTGTCCCAGAGGTGTTCTCTGAAATGTTCCGCAAGTGGGTGGTCTGTCTCCCCAATATAGAGGAGGCCACATTGGGTGCAGCGGATGCAATAAATGATGTGTGTGGAGGTGCAGGTGAATTTGTGGCGGATATGGAAGGATCCCTTGGGGCCTTGGAGGGAAGTAAGGGGGGAGGTGTGGGCGCAAGTTTTGCATTTCTTGTGGTTGCAGGGGAAGGTGCTGGGAATGGAGGTTGGGTTGGTGGGGGGGTGTGGACCTGACGAGGGATTCATGGAGGGAGTGGTGCATCTGCAGTCCTCACTTTCTCCTCAGACATGAGGGGAGTACTGTATTATCTCCCAGTCACGATTATTTAACCTTTACTCTTTCTCACAAATGGAATGAACTGCAATGCAGAGTGAGAGAACAGATGACATTTGGGAGATAGACTGCTGAATGACAATGTGAATAGAAGAGGCAATTTTAAATGTGATGGGTGGAAATATATTTTACAGATAGACTGTTTAATCACAGACTATACAAGATGTTAAGGTTGTTTATATCTGAACAGGATAATCAGAATTACAAACAGACACATAACAAAATGAGTGGGGTTGCAGGGAGTTATAGCAGAATAAGAGTGGGTATGCTGCTCATTCTGAGCTGGTACAGAGATGATGGGCTGAGTGACCACCATCTTTGCTGTAATTATGCTGAGAAATGTATTAAAAGCTTTCGGAGCCCGAGAGGACATGCTTATTAATAAAGGACATAGACGATGTCATCATCAAAAATCTATTCTTGCTGTTTCTTAAAGTGTGGCTATCTCCAAAATGTCTTCAAATCAAAATAAATGTGTTGAGATTCGCACATTTTAGTGGATATTGGCAAAAAGTTATTTTTGGATCTTAAAGAGGCAACAGAGTCTAGTTTAATACGTGTCACTGGCACAAGTCATGGGAACAGGAATGGAGCAAATTGTTCAAATATAACATCAAGACCCATCATTACCCATTAGAGGGAATGGAAATCAGAAATACAAGCACAAAGTGGTGGTAAAGTGCAACAGATGAGGCAGGATCTGGAGAGAGAAACAATGTTAACATATCGAGGCTGATATGAACCTGTTCTGAACAAGTCATATTGGACTCAAAATAGTTAATTTTGTTTCTCTCTGTTCCAATGTTGCCAGAACTGCTGAGTTTATCTCCAACACTTTCAATTGGCATAATAACAGGCCACAGAGAGTAATGGTGGGTGGTTGCTTTTCAGACTGAGGCCTGTGGCAAGCTGTGTTCCACAGAGGTTGCTTCTGGGTTTTCATTGTTTGGTCATTTATGTAAATGATTTGGATACGAATATAAAAAGCATGGTTAGTAAGCTTGCAGATGACACCAAAACTGATGGCACAGTGAACAGTGAAGAATGCTTTCTAAGATTACAAAAGGATCTTGATCAAAAGGGTCAATAGGTTGACAAATAGCAGAGAGAGTTCAATCTGGATGATTGCAAGGTTAAGACAATTGTGTGTGTTTGCTGCTGTCTGATACACTGGGAACGGAATGATTTTATTCCCCATCTGCTATGGTACAACACAAAGATGTCCTCCTTAATCCTTAAGAGGCCTTGCCCTCTCCCGAGTTTCCCTCTTGCTCTTAATGTATTTGTACAATATCTTTAGACTATCCTTAACCTTATCTATCTATGCTATCTCATGTCTCCTTTTTGCTTTCTTGATTTCTCTCTAAGTAATGTCCCACACGCTTTATATTGTTTAAGAGATTCAATTGATTAACGTTGTCTATATCTAAATTAAGGTTCTCTTTTATTTTTGAGTAGAGCCTCAATAACTTTAGTTATCCATTGTTCCTTAATCTGAATGCCTTCCACTAGTCAGACGTTCTATTCACCTGCTAACACTCTCCTCCAATCAAATTTGGAAGGTCCTTGTCTCATGCCATTAAAATTTATGGTACTCCAATTAAAAAGATAATATTAATGGAAGGCTTATCCTTTTCCATAACCATTCTAAAACGAATAGAGTTATGATCAGAACAGCCAATGTATTCGCCCCACTTTTACTTCAGTCACTTGCCCTGTTATTGCATAAAAGAAGGTCTAGTTTTGTTCCTTTTCTAGTAGGAACAACCACATATAGATAAAGAAAATTTTCTTGAACACAATTGACAAATTCTTCATCGTCCAAATCTTTAACACTAAGGTTGTAGCAGTCAAGTTTTGAAAATTTAAAATCCCCATTATTAGCATCTTATGAAGCTTACATATAGTTGAGATCTCCCCACATATTTGTTCTTCATTTCTTCCTTACTATTGGGGAGCATACAGTACAATTCCATCAAAGTGTTCTTTCCTTTCTAACTTTTAATTTCTACTAGTATATTTTCACTGGACGATTTGTCACAAATGAGCAGGTAGCACAATCTCTTCGAAGTGATCTTTACTTTCTTATTTTTAATTTCTACCCATATATTTTAACTGGATGAATTTTTAGAAATATCTTTCCTAGTTAGACCAATAATTTATTCCTTAATCAATATTGCCAGCCCTGCCCACCCACCAGTCCCCTACCCCATGTCTCCTTTTCTATCCTTTCTGTGGCATCTAACACCTGGAGATTGAATTACCACTCTTAGAACAAAGAACATAGAATAATACAGCGTGAAACCGGCCCTTCGGCCCTCGATGTTGCGCCGACCTGTGAAGTATTCTCAGCTCGTCCCCCTACACGATCCCAAAGTCATTCATGTGCTTGGCTAAGGATGGTTTAAATCCCCCCAATGTGGTTGAGTTGACTACATTAGTTGTTAGGGCATTACAAGCCCTTACCACTCTCTGCGTAAAGAACCTGTCTCTGACATTTGTCTTAAATATATCACCCCTCAATTTGTAGCTACGCCCCCTCGTACTCGCTGACGTCATCATCCTAGGGAAAAGACGTTCACTGTCCACTCTATCTAATCCTCTGATCATCTTGCATGTCTCTAACAAAACCCCTCTTAACCGTCTTCTTTCCAATGAGAACAGACCCAAGTCTCTCAGCCTTTCCTCTTAAGACCTTCCCTCCAGACCAGGCAACATCCTGGTAAATCTCCACTGCACCTTTTCCAATGCTTCCACATCCTTCCTGTAATAGGGCGACCAGAACTGTACACAATATTCCAATTGAGGCCGCATCAGCGTTTTGTACAGTTGCAGCATGATATTGCGGCTCCGGAACTCAATCCTTCTACGAATGAAACATAACACACTGTAAGCCCTCTTAACAGCACTATCAAACTGGGTGGCAACTTTCAGGGATGTATGTACATGGACTCCGAGATCACTCTACACATCGACACTACAAAGAATCTTTCCATTGACCCAGTACTCTGCCTTCCTGTTATTCTTTCCAAAGTGCATCACCTCACATTTAGCTGCATGGAACTCCATATGCCACCTCTCAGCCCAATTCTGCTGTTTATCCAAGTCCACTTGAAACCTGTAACATTCTTGCACACTGTCCACTAGTCCACCGACTTTAGTGTCATCTGCAAATTTACTAATCTTAGTCATTTATAAAAAATGATAAACAGCAGTGGTCCCAAAACAGACCCTTGTGGCACACCACACGTAATCGGACTTCAGGCTGAATATTTTCCATCAACCACCACTCTCTGACTTCTTTCGGAAAGCTAGTTTCAAATCCAAACTGCTAAATCACCCTCAATTCCACGCCTCTGCATTTTGTCCAACAGCCTACCATGTGGAACCTTATCAAAGGCTTTACTGAAGTCCATGTATACCACATCGACTGCCCTACCCTCATCTACATGGTTGGTCACCTTCTCAAAAAACTCAATGAGGTTCGTGAGACACGACCTGCCCTTGACAAAACCATGTTGACTATCTGAAATCAAATTGTTGCTTGCTAGATGATTATACATCTTATCTCCTATAACCCTTTCTAAAACCTTTCCTATAACAGAAGTAAGGCTCACTGGTCTATAATTACCTGTGTCATCTCTACTGCCCTTCTTGAACAAGGGCACAACATTTGCAATCCTCCAGCCCTTGGCTGCTAAACCTATAGACAATGATGACTCAAATATCAAAGCCAAAGGCTCTGCTATCTCCTCCCTAGCTTCCCAGCGAATCCTCGGATAAATCCCATCCGATCCAGGGGACTTTTCTACTTTCACTCCTTCCAGAACTGATAACACTTGTTCATAACGAACCTCGATCCTTTCTAGTCTAATATCTCGTAACTCATTCTACTCCTCTACAATATTCTCCTTTTCCTGAGTGAAAATCGATGAGAAATGTTTGTTTAGCAACTCTCCGATCTCCATTGGGTCCACACTCAACTTCCCACTTCTGTCTTTGACTGGCCCTATTCCTACTCTAATCATCCTTTTATTCCTCACATACCTATAGAAAGCTTTCGGATGCTCCTTTATTCTATTTGCTACGGACTGCTCGTGTCCTCACTTTTCTCTTCTTAACTCTCTCTTTAAATCCTTCCTGGCTGATCTGTAACTCTCCATAGCCTCATCTGAACCATCTTGTCTCATCAACACATAAGCTTCCTTCTTCTTCTTAGCAATTTCTATAGTAAACCACGGTTCCCTAACCTTATCACTTCATCCCTGTCTGACAGGGACATACCTATCAAGGACATGCAATATCTGTCCCATAAACCAGTTCCACATTTCCATTGTCTGCATCCCCTGTATTTTGCTATCTCATTCTATGCATCCTAATTCTTGCCTAATCGCATTGTAATTGCCCTTACCCATCGATAAACCTTGACCTGTGGCATGTACCTATCCCTTTCCATCGCTAAACTAAACGTAACTAAATTATGGTCACTCTCTCCAAAGTGTTCAACTACAACTAAATCAAACACCTGGCCTGGTTCATTTCTAAGCACCAGATCCAGTGTGGCGTCTCCTCTGAACACATTGGACAAAAACTGATCCATCCGACGTACTAGAGTTACTAGAGTTATAGCATTTCAAGTCAATGTTAGAGAAGTTAAAGTCCCCCATAATGACCACCCTGTTCCTTTCACTCCTACCCAGAATAATTTTGCTAATCCTCTCTTTCACCTCCCTGGAGCTCTGGGGAGGCTATTAAAAAACTCCAAGCAGTTTGACCTCTCCTCTCCTGTTTCTAACCTCAGCCCACACTACCTGAGTAGATGAGACCTCATCAAAATTTCTTAGAGCCACCATTATACTATTCTCGGTTAACAAGGCCACGCCTCCTCCTCTTTGACCGTCTTGCCTGTTCTTAATGAAAGATCTTGAACATCTCTCACCCAAGTTCCTACAATAGCTATGATGACCTAATCCCATGTTCTGAAACATGCGCTGAGTAGATCAGCCTTCCCTGTAAAACCCATTGCACTGAAGTAAATGCATTTTAGTTCTTCAGAATTACTATATACTCTGATTCTCTCATCTTTCTTTTCTAATTGGCATGCTCTCATCACATTCAGAGCTTTCTCCATCCATCCTACCATTTACACTGCTACTTAGAAAATCTCCACTTGCCTTGCCTGTCAATATAAAGCCTGCCTTTATGGTGTGAGCAAATCTCCCTGCTAAGATATCGGTGGCTTTCCCGTTTAGATTAGACCAATCCTTTTGGGACGGGTCTTTTCTATTCCAAAAGACATTCCAATTTCCCAAACATCTGAATCCATCAACAACACAGCAGCTCTTTGTGCCATTGTTTTTCTCCTTTAACATTTTTCTCCCTTTCCCCCTTGAATTTGGCATTGGGAGTAAACCAGAAATTACTATTTTAAAGTTTTGTTTTTAATCCTCTACATCACCTCTTCAATTCACTCCGGACTGTTTTAATCTTTTCCCTAAAAATGTTATTCATACCAATAATTTTTGGCTTGTAAATCATACCTTTAACAATATGCTTGAAACTTTCAGAGACGTTCTGTACAGTAACCATCACGGCCAGACATACCTCCCACAGCACAGTAACCATCACTGCCATATACATCTCCCACTGTTGGGCCGTGAAGGCCCAACATACCACCCACTGTACAGTAACCATCACGGCCAGACATACCTCCCACTGTACAGTAAACATCACAGCCCGACATACCTCTAACTGTACAGTAACCATCACGGCACAACATACCTCCCATTGTACAGTAGCCGACAAGACCCGACATAACTCGCTCTGTTAACTAACCGTCACAGCCCGACATACCACCCACTGTACAGTAACCATCACAGCCCGACACACCTCCCACTGTAAAGTAACCATCAGGGCCCAACATACCTCCCACTGTACAGTAACTATCACGGCCCAACATACCACCCACTGTACAGTAGTCATCACGTCCTGACATACCTCCCACTGTACAGTAAACATCACGGCCCGACATACCTCCAACTGTACAGTAAACATCACGGCACGACATGCCTCCCACTGTACAGTATCCGACACGACCCGACATACCTCCCACTGTACAGTAACTATCACGGCCCGACATACCTCCCATGTACAGTAACCATCATGGCCCGACATGCCTCCCACTGCACATTAACCATCACGGCCCAACATACCTCCAAATGTACAGTAACCATCATGGCACAACATACCTCCCACTGTACAGTAACCATCACGGCCAGGCATACCTCCCTCTGTACAGTAACCATCACGCACCGACATTTCTCCCACTGTACAGTAACCGTCACAGCCCGACATACCTTCCACTGTGCAGTAACCATCACGGCCCGACATGCCTCCCACTGTACAGTAACCATCACGGCCCAACATACCTCCCACTGTACAGTAACCATCACAGCCCGACATACCTTCCACTGTACAGTAACCATCACGGCCCAACATTCCTCCCACGGTACAGTAACCATCACGGCCATGCATACCTCCCACTTTACAGTAACCATCACACCCCGACATTCCTCCCACTGTATAGTAAACATCACAGCCCGACATGCCTCCCACTGTACATTAACCATCACAGCCCAACATACCTCCCACTGTACAGTAACCATCACAGCCCGACATACCTCCCACTGAAAAGTAAACATCAGGGACCAACATACCTCCCACTGTACAGTAGCCGACACAACCCGATATACCTCCCACTGTAAAGTAACTATCACAGCCCGACATACCACCCACTGTACAGTAAACATCACGGCCTGACATACCTCCCACTGTACAGTAAACATCACGGCCCAACATGCCCCCCCACTGTACAGTATCCGACACACCTCCCACTGTACAGTAACTATCACGGCCCGACATACCTCCCACTGTACAGTAACCATCACGGCACGACATGCCTCCCACTGTACAGTAACCATCACGGCCTGACATACCTCCCACTGTACAGTAAACATCACAGCCTGACATACCACCAATTTTACAGTAACCATCACGGCCAGGCATACCTCCCTCTGTATAGTAACCATCACGCACCGACATTCCTCCCACTGTACAGTAACCGTCACAGACCGACATACCTTCCACTGTACAGTAACCATCACGGCCAGGCATACCTCCCTCTGTATAGTAACCATCACGCACCGACATTCCCGCCACTGTACAGTAACCATCATGGCCCGACATAGCTCCCACTGCTCAGTGAAAATCACAGTCCGACATAGCTCCCACTGTACAGTAACCGTCACGGCCCGACCTACCTCCCACTGTACAGTAACCATCAAGGCCAGGCATACCTCCCTCTGTATAGTAACCATCACGCACCGACATTCCTCCCACTGTACAGTAACGTCACAGCCCGACAAACCTTCCACTGTACAGTAACCATCACGGCCCGACATGCCTCCCACTGTACAGTAACCCTCACGGCCCAACATACCTCCCACTGTACAGTAACTATCACACGCTGACATTCCTCCCACTTTACAGTAACCATCACACCCCGACATTCCTCCCACTGTATAGTAACCGTCACAGCCCGACATGCCTCCCACTGTACATTAACCATGACGGCCCAACATACCTCCCAATGTACAGTAACCATTACCTCCCAATGTACAGTAACTATCACACGCTGACATTCCTCCCACTTTACAGTAACCATCACACCCCGACATTCCTCCCACTGTATAGTAACCGTCACAGCCCGACATGCCTCCCACTGTACATTAACCATGACGGCCCAACATACCTCCCACTGTACAGTAAACATCACGGCCCAACATACCTCCCACTGTACAGTAGACGACACGACCCGATATACCTCGCTCTGTGCACTAACCATCACGGCCCGACATACCACCCACTGTACAGTAACCATCACTGCCCGACATACCTCCCACTGTACAGTAAACATCACGTCCCAACATACCTCCCACTGTACAGTAGCCGACATGACCCGACATACCTCCCACTGTACAGTAACCATCACGGCCCGACAAACCTCCCACTGTACAGTAACCATCACGGCCCAACATGCCTCCCACTGTACAGTATCCGACACGACTCGACATACCTCCCACTGTACAGTAACCATCACGGCCCAACATACCTCCCACTATACAGTAACCATCACACCCCAATATTCCTCCCACTGTACACTAACCGTTACAGCCCGACATACCTACCACTGTACAGTAACCATCACGCCCCGAAACACCTCCCACTGTACAGTAACCATCATGGCCCGACATAGCTCCCACTGCTCAGTGAAAATCACAGTCCGACATAGCTCCCAATGTACAGTAACCGTCACGGCCCGACCTACCTTCCACAGTAGAGTAACCGTCACAGCCTGACATACCTCCCACTGTACAGTAACCATCACAGCCCGACAAACCACCCACTGTACAGTAACCATCACGGCCCGAAATTCCTCCCACTGTACAGTAAACATCACGGCCCAACATGCCTCCCACTGTACAGTATCCGACACGACCCGACATACCTCCCACTGTACAGTAACCATCACGGCCAGACATACCTCCCACTGTACAGTAACCATCACGGCCCGACATAATTCCCTCTGTACAGTAACCAGCACGGACCGACATACCTCCCACTGTACAGTAACCATCACGGCCAGGTCATATCTCCCACTGTACAGCCTGGCATACCACCCACTGTACAGTAACCATCACGGCCAGACATACCTCCCACTGTACAGTAACCGTCACGGCCCGACATACCTCCCTCTGTACAGTAACCAGCATGGACTGACATACCTCCCACTGTACAGTAACCGACACAGCCCGACATACTTCCCACTGTACAGTAACCATCACGGCCCAACATACCTCCCACTGTACAGTAAACATCACGGCCCAACATGCCTCCCACTGTACAGTATCCGACACGACCCGACATACTTCCCACTGTACAGTAACTATCACGGCCAGACATACCTCCCACTGTACAGTGACCATCACGACCCGATATACCACCCACTGTACAGTAACGATCACGACCCGACATACCTCCCACTGTACAGTAACCGTCAAGACCCGACATTCCTCCCACTGTACAGTAAACGTCATCGCCCGGACTACCTCCCACTGTACAATAACCATCACGTTCTGACATGCCTCCCACTGTACAGCAATCGTCATGGCATGACACACCTCCCACTGTACAGTAACCATCACGGCACAACATACCTCCCACTGTACAGTGACCATACCGTCCGACATACCTCCCACTGTACAGTAACCATCAAGGCCAGACATACCTCCCACTGTGCTGTAATTGTCACAGCCCGACATACCTCCCACTGTACAGTAACCATCACGGCCCGACATACCTCCCACTGTACAGTCACCATCACACCTCGACATTCCTCCCACGGTACAGTAACCATCACGGCCAGGCATACCTCCTACTTTACAGTAACCATCACACCCCGACATTCCTCCCACTGTATAGTAACCGTCACAGCCCGACAAACCTCCCACTGTACAGTAACCATCACGGCCCGACATACCACCCTCTGTACAGTAACCAGCACGGACCGACATACCTCCCAATGTACAGTAACCATCACGGCCCAACATACCTCCCACTGTACAGCCTGGCATACCACCCACTGTACAGTAACCGTCACGCCCCGACATACCTCCCTCTGTACAGTAACCAGCACGGACTGACATACCTCCCACTGTACAGTAACCGACACAGCCCGACATACTTCCCACTGTACAGTAACCATCACGGCCCAACATACCTCCCACTGTACAGTAAACATCACGGCCCAACATGCCTCCCACTGTACAGTATCCGACACGACCCGACATACTTCCCACTGTACAGTAACTATCACGGCCAGACATACCTCCCACTGTACAGTGACCATCACGACCCGATATACCACCCACTGTACAGTAACCATCACGACCCGACATACCTCCCACTGTACAGTAACCGTCAAGACCCGACATTCCTACCACTGTACAGTAACCATTACGGTCTGACATGCCTCCCACTGTACAGCAATCGTCATGGCATGACATACTTCCCACTGTACAGTAACCATCATGGCCCGAAATACCTCCCACTGTACAGTGACCATCCCGTCCGACATACCTCCGACTGTACAGTAACCGTCACGGCCAGACATACCTCCCACTGTGCTGTAATCGTCACAGCCCGACATAACTCCCACTGTACAGTAACCATCACGGCCCGACATACCTCCCACTGTACAGTCACCATCACACCCCAACATTCCTCCCACGGTACAGTAACCATCACGGCCAGGCATACCTCCCACTTTACAGTAACCATCACACCCCGACATTCCTCCCACTGTATAGTAACCGTCACAGCCCGACAAACCTCCCATTGTACAGTGACCATCACGGCCCGACATACCTCCCACTGTACTGTGACCGTCACGGCCCAACATACCTCCCATTGTACAGTAACCGTCACGGCCCGACATACCTCCCACTGTACAGTAACCATTACGGCCGGACATACCTCGCACTGTACACTAACCGTCACGGCCCGACATACCACCCACTGTACAGTAACCATCACGGCCCGACATACCTCCTACTGTACAGTAAACATCACGGCCCAACATAGCTCCCACTGTACAGTAGCCGACACGACCTGACATACCTCGCTCTGTACACTAACCGTCACGGCCCAACATACCTCGCACTGTACACTAACCGTCACGGCCCGACATACCACCCACTGTACAGTAACCATCGCGGCCCGACATACCTCCCACTATACAGTAACCCTCACGGTTCGACCTACCCCCCAACTGTACAGTAACCATCACAACCCGACATTTCTCGCACTGTACAGTAACCATCACACCCCAACATATCTCCCACTGTACAGTAACCATCACGGCCCAACATACCTCCCACTGTACAGTAACCATCACGGCCCGACATACCTCCCGCTGTACAGTAACCATCACGGCCCGACATACCTCCCGCTGTAGAGTAGCCGACATGACCCAACATACCTCCCACTGTACAGTAGCCGACATGACCCGATATACCTCGCTCTGTACACTAACCGTCACGGCCCGACATACCACCCACTGTACAGTAACCATCACAGCCCGACATACCTCCCGCTGTACAGTAAACATCACGGCCCAACATACCTCCCACTGTACAGTAGCCGACACGACCCGATATACCTCCCACTGTACAGTACCATCACGGACCAACATACCACCCACTGTACAGTAACTATCATGGCACAACATACCTCCCACTGTACAGTAACCATCACGGCCCAACATACCACCCACTGTACAGTATCTCTCACGGCCCAACATACCTCCCACTGTACCGTAGACATCACGGCCAGATATGCCTCCCACTGTACAGTAACCATCACACACTGACATTCCTCCCGCTGTACAGTACCCATCGCGGCCCGACATACCTCCCACTATACAGTAACCATCACGGTTCGACCTACCCCCCAACTGTACAGTAACCATCACAACCCGACATTTCTCGCACTGTACAGTAACCATCACACCCCAACATATGTCCCACTGTACAGTAACCATCACGGCCCAACATACCTCCCACTGTACAGTAACCGTCACGGCCCAACATACCTCCCACTGTACAGTAACTAACACGGCCTGACAAACCTTCCACTGTACAGTACCATCACGGCCAGACATTCCTCCTACTGTGCAGTAACCGTCACAGCACGACATAACTCCCACTGCACAGTAACCATCACAGCCCGACATACCTCCCACTGTTACTGTAACCATCACGGCCCGACAAACCACCCACTGTACAGTAACCATCACGACCCGACATACCTCCCACTGTACAGTAACGGTCACGACTCGACATACCTCCAACTGTACAGTAACCATCACAGCCCGACATACCTCCCACTGTACATTAACCATCACGGCCCAACATACCTCCCACTGTACAGTATCCGACACGACCCGACATACCTCCCACTGTACAGTAATTATCACGGCCAGACATACCTCCCACTGTACAGTAACCATCACGGCCCAACATACCTCCCACTGTACAGCCTGGCATACCACCCACTGTACAGTAACCATCACGGCCAGACATACCTCCCACTGTACAGTAAATATCACAGCCCGACATACCTCCCACTGTACAGTAACCATCACGGCCCAACTTACCTCCCAATGTACACTAGCCGACACGACCCGACATACCTCGCTCTGTAAACTAACCGTCACGGCCCGACATACCACCCACTGTACAGTAACCATCACAGCCCAACATACCTTCCACTGTAAAGTAAACATCAGGGCCCAACATACCTCCCACTGTACAGTAGCCGACACGACCCGATATACCTCCCACTGTACAGTAACTATCACGACCCGACATACCACCCACTGTACAGTAACTATCATGGCCCAACATAGCTCCCACTGCTCAGTGAAAATCACAGTCTGACATAGCTCCCACTGTACAGTAACCGTCACGGCCCGACCTACCTCCCACTGTAGAGTAACTGTCACGGCCTGACTTACCTCCCACTGTACAGTAACCATCACAGCCTGACATACCACCAATTTTACAGTAACCATCACGGCCAGGCATACCTCCCTCTGTACAGTAACCATCACGCACCGACATTACTCCCACTGTACAGTAACCGTCACAGCCCGACATACCTTCCACTGTACAGTAACCATCACGGCCCGACATGCCTCCCACTGTACAGTAACCCTCACGTCCCAACATACCTCCCACTGTACAGTAACTATCACACGCTGACATTCCTCCCACTTTACAATAACCATCATACCCCGACATTCCTCCCACTGTATAGTAACCGTCACAGCCCGACATGCCTCCCACTGTACATTAACCATCACGGCCCAACATACCTCCCAATGTACAGTAACCATTACGGCACAACATACCTCCCACTGTACAGTAAACATCACGGCCCAACATACCTCCCACTGTACAGTAGCAGACACGACCCGATATACCTCGCTCTGTGCACTAACCGTCACGGCCCGACATACCACCCACTGTTCAGTAACCATCACAGCCCGACATACCTCCCACTGTACAGTAAACATCACGTCCCAACATACCTCCCACTGTACAGTAGCCGACATGACCCGGCATACCTCCCACTGTACAGTAATCATCACAGCCCGACAAACCTCCCACTGTACAGTAACCATCACGGCTGAACATACCTCTCACTGTACAGTAACCATCATGGCCCGACATAGCTCCCACTGCTCAGTGAAAATCACAGTCCGACATACCTCCCACTGTACAGTAACCGTCACGGCCTGACATACCTCCCACAGTACAGTAACCATCACGGCCTGACATACCACCTACTGTAGAGTAACCATCACGGCCAGGCATACATCCCTCTGTACAGTAACCATCACGCACCAACATTCCTCCCACTGTACAGTAACCGCCACAGCCCGACATACCTTCCACTGTACAGTAACCATCACGGCCCGACATGCCTCCCACTGTACAGTAACCCTCACGGCCAAACATACCTCCCACTGTACAGTAACTATCACACGCTGACATTCCTCCCATAGTACAGTAACCATCTCGGCCAGGCATACCTCCCACTTTACAGTAACCATCACACCCCGACATTCCTCCCACTGTATAGTAACCGTCACAGCCCGACAAACCACCCACTGTACAGTAACCATCACGGCCCGACATATCTCCCACTGTACAGTAAACATCACGGCCTAACATGCCTCCCACTGTACAGTATCCGACACGACGCGACATACCTCCCACTGTACAGTAACTATCACGGCCAGACATACCTCACACTGTACAGTAACCATCACGGCCCAACATACCTCCCACTGTACAGTAACCATCACGGCCAGACATACCTCCCACTGTACAGTAACCATCACGGCGCAACATACCTCCCACTGTACAGTAACCGTCACGGCCCGACATACCTCCCTCTGTACAGTAACCAGCACGGAACGACATACCTCCCACTGTACAGTAACCGTCACAGCCCGAGATACTACTCACTGTACAGTAACCAGCACGGCCCGACATACCACCTACTGTACAGTAGCCATGACGGCCAGACATACCTCCCACTGTACAGTAACCGTCACAGCCCGAGATACTACTCACTGCACAGTAACCAGCACGACCAGACATACCTCCCACTGTACAGTAACCGTCACAGCACGACATACTTCCCACTGTACAGTAACCATCACGACCAGACATACCTCCCACTGTACAGTAACCATCACGGCCCAACATAAGTCCCACTGTATAGTAACCATCATGGACCGACATAACTCCCACTGTACAGTAACCATCACGGCCAGACATACCTCCCAATGTTCAGTAAAGATCACGGCCCAACACACCTCCCACTGTACAGTAACCATCACGTCCCAACATATCTTCCACTGTACAGTAACTATCACGGCCATATATACCTCCCACTGTACGGTAACCATCACGGCCCGACATCCCTCCCACTGCACAGTAACTGTCACGGCCATATATACCTCCCACTGTACAGTAACCATCACGACCCGACATAACTCCCACTGTACAGTAACCATCACGGCCACATATATCTCCCTCTGTACATTAACCATCACGGCCAGACATACCTCCCACAGCACAGTAACCATCACTGCCATATACATCTCCCACTGTACAGTAAACGTCAAGGCTCAACATACCACCCACTGTACAGTAACCATCACGGCCAGACATACCTCCCACTGTACAGTAAACATCACAGCCCGACATACCTCCAACTGTACAGTAACCATCACGGCACAACATACCTCCCATTGTACAATAGCCCACACGACCCGACATACCTCGCTCTGTTAACTAACCGTCACGGCCCGACATACCACCCACTGTACAGTAACCATCACAGCCCGACATACCTCCCACTGTAAAGTAAACATCACGTTCCGACATACCACCCACTGTACAGTAGTCATCACGGCCTGACATACCTCCCACTGTACAGTAAACATCACGGCCCAACATGCCTCCCACTGTACAGTAACTATCACGGCATGACATACCTCCCACTGTACAGTAAACATCACGGCACGACATACCACCCACTGTACAGTAGTCATCACGGCCTGACATACCTCCCACTGTACAGTAAACATCACGGCCCAACATGCCTCCCACTGTACAGTAACTATCACGGCATGACATACCTCCCACTGTACAGTAAACATCACGGCACGACATGCCTCCCACTGTACAGTATCCGACACGACCCGACATACCTCCCACTGTACAGTAACTATCACGGCCCGACATACCTCCCACTGTACAGTAACCATCATGGCCCGACATGCCTCCCACTGCACATTAACCATCACGGCCCAACATACCTCCCAATGCACAGTAACCATCATGGCACAACATACCTCCCACTGTACAGTAACCATCACGGCCAGGCATACCTCCCTCTGAACAGTAACCATCACGCACCGACATTCCTCCCACTGTACAGTAACCGTCACAGCCCGACATACCTTCCACTGTGCAGTAACCATCACGGCCCGACATGCCTCCCACTGTACAGTACCCTTCACGACCCAACATACCTCCCACTGTACAGTAACCATCACAGCCCGACAAACCTTCCACTGTACAGTAACCATCACGGCCCAACATTCCTCCCACAGTACAGTAACCATCACGGCCATGCATACCTCCCACTTTACAGTAACCATCACACCCCGACATTCCTCCCACTGTATAGTAAACATCACAGCCCGACATGCCTCCCACTGTACATTAACCATCACAGCCCAACATACCTCCCACTGAAAAGTAAACATCAGGGACCAACATACCTCCCACTGTACAGTAGCCGACACGATCCGATATACCTCCCACTGTAAAGTAACTATCACAGCCCGACATACCACCCACTGTACAGTAACCATCACGGCCTGACATACCTCCCACTGTACAGTAAACATCACGGCCCAACATGCCTCCCACTGTACAGTATCCGACATGACCCGACATACCTCCCACTGTACAGTAACTATCACGGCCCAACATACCTCCCACTGTACAGTAACCATCACAGCACGACATGCCTCCCACTGTACAGTAACCATCACGGCCTGACATACCACCCACGGTACAGTAACCATCACGGCCTGACATACCTCCCACTGTACAGTAAACATCACAGCCTGACATACCACCAATTTTACAGTAACCATCACGGCCAGGCATACCTCCCTCTGTATAGTAGCCATCACGCACCGAAATTCCTCCCACTGTACAGTAACCGTCACAGACCGACATACCTTCCACTGTACAGTAACCATCACGGCCAGGCATACCTCCCTCTGTATAGTAACCATCACGCACCGACATTCCCGTCACTGTACAGTAACCATCATGGCCCGACATGCCTCCCACTGTACAGTAACCCTTACGTCCCAACATACCTCCCACTGTACAGTAACTATCACACGCTGACATTCCTCCCACTTTACAATAACCATCATACCCCGACATTCCTCCCACTGTATAGTAACCGTCACAGCCCGACATGCCTCCCACTGTACATTAACCATCACGGCCCAACATACCTCCCAATGTACAGTAACCATTACGGCACAACATACCTCCCACTATACAGTAAACATCACGGCCCAACATACCTCCCACTGTACAGTAGCAGACACGACCCGATATACCTCGCTCTGTGCACTAACCGTCACGGCCCGACATACCACCCACTGTTCAATAACCATCACAGCCCGACATACCTCCCACTGTACAGTAAACATCACGTCCCAACATACCTCCCACTGTACAGTAGCCGACATGACCCGGCATACCTCCCACTGTACAGTAATCATCACGGCCCGACAAACCTCCCACTGTACAGTAGCCATCACGGCTGAACATACCTCCCACTGTACAGTGACCATCATGGCCCGACATAGCTCCCACTGCTCAGTGAAAATCACAGTCCGACATACCTCCCACTGTACAGTAACCGTCACAGCCCGACCTACCTCCCACAGTAGAGTAACCGTCACGGCCTGACATACCTCCCACTGTACAGTAACCATCATGGCCTGACATACCACCTACTGTAGAGTAACCATCACGGCCAGGCATACATCCCTCTGTACAGTAACCATCACGCACCAACATTCCTCCCACTGTACAGTAACCGCCACAGCCCGACATACCTTCCACTGTACAGTAACCATCACGGCCCGACATGCCTCCCACTGTACAGTAACCCTCACGGCCAAACATACCTCCCACTGTACAGTAACTATCACACGCTGACATTCCTCCCATAGTACAGTAACCATCTCGGCCAGGCATACCTCCCACTTTACAGTAACCATCACACCCCGACATTCCTCCCACTGTATAGTAACCGTCACAGCCCGACAAACCACCCACTGTACAGTAACCATCACGGCCCGACATACCTCCCACTGTACAGTAAACATCACGGCCTAACATGCCTCCCACTGTACAGTATCCGACACGACGCGACATACCTCCCACTGTACAGTAACTATCACGGCCAGACATACCTCACACTGTACAGTAACCATCACGGCCCAACATACCTCCCACTGTACAGTAACCATCACGGCCAGACATACCTCCCACTGTACAGCCTGGCATACCACCCACTGTACAGTAACCATCACGGCCAGACATACCTCCCACTGTACAGTAACCATCACGGCGCAACATACCTCCCACTGTACAGTAACCGTCACGGCCCGACATACCTCCCTCTGTACAGTAACCAGCACGGAACGACATACCTCCCACTGTACAGTAACCGTCACAGCCCGAGATACTACTCACTGTACAGTAACCAGCACGGCCCGACATACCACCTACTGTACAGTAGCCATGACGGCCAGACATACCTCCCACTGTACAGTAACCGTCACAGCCCGAGATACTACTCACTGTACAGTAACCAGCACGGCCCGACATACCACCTACTGTACAGTAGTCATGACGGCCAGACATACCTCCCACTGTACAGTAACCGTCACAGCACGACATACTTCCCACTGTACAGTAACCATCACGACCAGACATACCTCCCACTGTACAGTAACCATCACGGCCCAACATAAGTCCCACTGTATAGTAACCATCATGGACCGACATAACTCCCACTGTACAGTAACCATCACGGCCAGACATACCTCCCAATGTTCAGTAAAGATCACGGCCCAACACACCTCCCACTGTACAGTAACCATCACGTCCCAACATATCTTCCACTGTACAGTAACTATCACGGCCATATATACCTCCCACTGTACGGTAACCATCACGGCCCGACATCCCTCCCACTGCACAGTAACTGTCACGGCCATATATACCTCCCACTGTACAGTAACCATCACAACCCGACATAACTCCCACTGTACAGTAACCATCACGGCCACATATATCTCCCTCTGTACATTAACCATCACGGCCAGACATACCTCCCACAGCACAGTAACCATCACTGCCATATACATCTCCGACTGTACAGTAAACGTCAAGGCCCAACATACCACCCACTGTACAGTAACCATCACGGCCAGACATACCTCCCACTGTACAGTAAACATCACAGCCCGACATACCTCCAACTGTACAGTAACCATCACGGCACAACATACCTCCCATTGTACAATAGCCCACACGACCCGACATACCTCGCTCTGTTAACTAACCGTCACGGCCCGACATACCACCCACTGTACAGTAACCATCACAGCCCGACATACCTCCCACTGTAAAGTAAACATCACGGCCCGACATACCACCCACTGTACAGTAGTCATCACGGCCTGACATACCTCCCACTGTACAGTAAACATCACGGCCCAACATGCCTCCCACTGTACAGTAACTATCACGGCATGACATACCTCCCACTGTACAGTAAACATCACGGCACGACATACCACCCACTGTACAGTAGTCATCACGGCCTGACATACCTCCCACTGTACAGTAAACATCACGGCCCAACATGCCTCCCACTGTACAGTAACTATCACGGCATGACATACCTCCCACTGTACAGTAAACATCACGGCACGACATGCCTCCCACTGTACAGTATCCGACACGACCGGACATACCTCCCACTGTACAGTAACTATCACGGCCCGACATACCTCCCACTGTACAGTAACCATCATGGCCCGACATGCCTCCCACTGCACATTAACCATCACGGCCCAACATATCTCCCAATGCACAGTAACCATCATGGCACAACATACCTCCCACTGTACAGTAACCATCACGGCCAGGCATACCTCCCTCTGTACAGTAACCATCACGCACCGACATTACTCCCACTGTACAGTAACCGTCACAGCCCGACATACCTTCCACTGTGCAGTAACCATCACGGCCCGACATGCCTCCCACTGTACAGTAACCATCACGGCCCAACATACCTCCCACTGTACAGTAACCATCACAGCCCGACAAACCTTCCACTGTACAGTAACCATCACGGCCCAACATTCCTCCCACAGTACAGTAACCATCACGGCCATGCATACCTCCCACTTTACAGTAACCATCACACCCCGACATTCCTCCCACTGTATAGTAAACATCACAGCCCGACATGCCTCCCACTGTACATTAACCATCACAGCCCAACATACCTCCCACTGTACAGTAACCATCACAGCCCGACATACCTCCCACTGAAAAGTAAACATCAGGGACCAACATACCTCCCACTGTCCAGTAGCCGACACGATCCGATATACCTCCCACTGTAAAGTAACTATCACAGCCCGACATACCACCCACTGTACAGTAACCATCACGGCCTGACATACCTCCCACTGTACAGTAAACATCACGGCCCAACATGCCTCCCACTGTACAGTATCCGACATGACCCGACATACCTCCCACTGTACAGTAACTATCACGGCCCAACATACCTCCCACTGTACAGTAACCATCACAGCACGACATGCCTCCCACTGTACAGTAACCATCACGGCCTGACATACCACCCACGGTACAGTAACCATCATGGCCCGACATGCCTCCCACTGCACATTAACCATCACGGCCCAACATACCTCCCAATGCACAGTAACCATCATGGCACAACATACCTTCCACTGTACAGTAACCATCACGGCCAGGCATACCTCCCTCTGTATAGTAACCATCACGCACCGACATTCCCGCCACTGTACAGTAACCATCATGGCCCGACATAGCTCCCAATGCTCAGTGAAAATCACAGTCCGACATAGCTCCCACTGTACAATAACCGTCACGGCCCGACCTACCTCCCACTGTACAGTAACCATCACGGCCAGGCATACCTCCCTCTGTATAGTAACCATCACGCACCGACATTACTCCCACTGTACAGTAACCGTCACAGCCCGACATACCTTCCACTGTACAGTAACCATCACGGCCCGACATGCCTCCCACTGTACAGTAACCCTCACGGCCCAACATACCTCCCACTGTACAGTAACTATCACACGCAGACATTCCTCCCACTTTACAGTAACCATCACACCCCGACATTCCTCCCACTGTATAGTAACCGTCACAGCCCGACATGCCTCCCACTGTACATTAACCATCACGGCCCAACATACCTCCCAATGTACAGTAACCATTACGGCACAACATACCTTCCACTGTACAGTAACCATCACGGCCCAACATTCCTCCCACAGTACAGTAACCATCACGGCCATGCATACCTCCCACTTTACAGTAACCATCACACCCCGACATTCCTCCCACTGTATTGTAAACATCACAGCCCGACATGCCTCCCACTGTACATTAACCATCACAGCCCAACATACCTCCCACTGTACAGTAACCATCACAGCCCGACATACCTCCCACTGAAAAGTAAACATCAGGGACCAACATACCTCCCACTGTACAGTAGCCGACACGATCCGATATACCTTCCACTGTAAAGTAACTATCACAGCCCGACATACCACCCACTGTACAGTAACCATCACGGCCTGACATACCTCCCACTGTACAGTAAACATCACGGCCCAACATGCCTCCCACTGTACAGTATCCGACATGACCCGACATAGCTCCCACTGTACAGTAACTATCACGGCCCAACATACCTCCCACTGTACAGTAACCATCACGGCACGACATGCCTCCCACTGTACAGTAACCATCACGGCCTGACATACCACCCACGGTACAGTAACCATCACGGCCTGACATACCTCCCACTGTACAGTAAACATCACAGCCTGACATACCACCAATTTTACAGTAACCATCACGGCCAGGCATACCTCCCACTGTACAGTAACCGTCACAGACCGACATACCTTCCACTGTACAGTAACCATCACGGCCAGGCATACCTCCCTCAGTATAGTAACCATCACGCACCGACATTCCCGCCACTGTACAGTAACCATCATGGCCCGACATAGCTCCCAATGCTCAGTGAAAATCACAGTCCGACATAGCTCCCACTGTACAATAACCGTCACGGCCCGACCTACCTCCCACTGTACAGTAACCATCACGGCCAGGTATACCTCCCTCTGTATAGTAACCATCACGCACCGACATTCCTCCCACTGTACAGTAACCGTCACAGCCCGACATTCCTCCCACTGTATAGTAACCGTCACAGCCCGACATGCCTCCCACTGTACATTAACCATCACGGCCCAACATACCTCCCAATGTACAGTAACCATCACGGCACAACATTCCTCCCACAGTACAGTAACCATCACGGCCATGCATACCTCCCACTTTACAGTAACCATCACACCCCGACATTCCTCCCACTGTATAGTAAACATCACAGCCCGACATGCCTCCCACTGTACATTAACCATCACAGCCCGACATACCTCCCACTGAAAAGTAAACATCAGGGACCAACATACCTCCCACTGTACAGTAGCCGACACGATCCGATATACCTCCCACTGTAAAGTAACTATCACAGCCCGACATACCACCCACTGTACAGTAACCATCACGGCCTGACATACCTCCCACTGTACAGTAAACATCACGGCCCAACATGCCTCCCACTGTACAGTATCCGACATGACCCGACATAGCTCCCACTGTACAGTAACTATCACGGCCCAACATACCTCCCACTGTACAGTAACCATCACGGCACGACATGCCTCCCACTGTACAGTAACCATCACGGCCTGACATACCACCCACGGTACAGTAACCATCAGGGCCTGACATACCTCCCACTGTACAGTAAACATCACAGCCTGACATACCACCAATTTTACAGTAACCATCACGGCCAGGTATACCTCCCTCTGTATAGTAGCCATCACGCACCGACATTCCTCCCACTGTACAGTAACCGTCACAGACCGACATACCTTCCACTGTACAGTAACCATCACGGCCTGGCATACCTCCCTCTGTATAGTAACCATCACGCACCGACATTCCCGCCACTGTACAGTAACCATCATGGCCCGACATAGCTCCCACTGCTCAGTGAAAATCACAGTCCGACATAGCTCCCACTGTACAATAACCGTCACGGCCCGACCTACCTCCCACTGTACAGTAACCATCACGGCCAGGCATACCTCCCTCTGTTTAGTAACCATCACGCACCGACATTCCTCCCACTGTACAGTAACCGTCACAGCCCGACATACCTTCCACTGTACAGTAACTATCACGGCCCGACATACCTCCCACTGTACAGTAACTGTCACGGCCCGACATATCTCCCACTGTACAGCAATCATCACACCCCGACATTTTTCCCACTGTACAGTAACCATCACGACCCGATATATCTCCCACTGTACAGTAACCATCACGGCCCAACATACCACCCACTGTACAGTAACTTTCACGGCACAACATACTCCCACTGTACAGTAACCAACACAGCCCGACATACCTCCCACTGTACAATAACCATCACACACCGACATTCCTCCCACTGTATAGGAACCGTCACAGCCCAACATACCTCCCACTGTACAGTAACCATAACGGCCCGACATGCCTCCCACTGTACCGTATCCATCACGGCACAACATACATCCCACTGTACAGTAACCATCACAGCCCGACATGCCTCCCACTGAGCTGTAACCATCACGGCCCAACATACCACCAATTGTACAGTAACCATCACGGCCAGGCATACCTCCCTCTCTACAGTAACCATCACACCCAGACATTACTCCCACTTTACAGTAACCGTTACAGCCCGACATACGTCCCACTGTACAGTAACCATCACGGCCAGGCATACCTCCCTCTCTACTGTAACCATCACACCCCGACATGCCTCCCACTGTACCGTATCCATCACGGCACAACATACATCCCACTGTACAGTAACTATAACGGCACAACTTACCTCCCACTGTACAGTAACCATCACGGTCCGACATACCTCCCACTGTACAGTAACTATCACGGCCCGACATACCACCCACTGTACAGTAACTGTCACGGCCCGACATATCTCCCACTGTACAGGAATCATCACACCCTGACATTTTTCCCACTGTACAGTAACCATCACGACCAGATATATCTCCCACTGTACAGCAACCATCACGGCCCGACATGCCTCCCACTGTACAGTAACCATCACGGCCCAACATACCACCCACTGTACAGTAACTTTCACGGCACAACATACTCCCACTGTACGGTAACCAACACAGCCCGACATACCTCCCACTGTACAATAACCATCACACACCGACATTCCTCCCACTGTATAGGAACGGTCACAGCCCAACATACCTCCCACTGTACAGTAACCATCACGGCCCGAAATACCTCCCACTATACAGTAACCATCACAGCCCTACTTACCTCCCATTGTACAGTGACCATCACAGCCCGACATGCCTCCCACTGTACAGTGACCGTCATGGCCCGATATACCTCCCACTGTACAGTAACCGTCACGGCACGACATACCTCGCACTGTACAGTAACCATTACAGCCCAACATACCTCGCACTATACACTAACCTTCACGGCCTGACATACCACCCACTGTACAGTATGTACAGTGTGACCACAGACACAGAGAGGTCAGACATACCTCTCACTGTACAGTAACTATGACGGCCTGGCATACCTCCCACTGTAGAGTGACCATCACGGTCAGACATACCTCCCACTGTACAGTAACTATCACGGCCCGACATACCTGCCACTGTACAGTAACCGTCACGGCCCAACATACCTCCCACTGTACAGTAACCATCACACCCCGACATTTCTCCCACTGTACAGTAAACGTCACGGCCCGACATACCTCCCGCTGTACAGTAACCATCACACCCCGACATTTCTCCCACTGTACTGTAACCATCACAGCCCGACATATCTCCCACTGTACAATAGCCATCACGGCCCAACATGCCTCCCACTGTACAGTAACCATCACGGCCCGACATGCCTCCCACTGTACAGTAACCATCACGGCCGAACATACCTCCCACTGTACAGTAACCGTCACAGCCCGACTACCTCCCACTGTACAGCAACCATCACGGCCCGACATGCCTCCCACTGAGCAGTAACCATCACGGCCCAACATACCTCCCACTGTACATTAATTAACACGGCACAACATACATCCCACTGTACAGTAACCATCACGGCCAGGCATACCTCCCTCTCTACAGTAACCATCACACCCCGACATTCCTCCCATGTAGAGTAACCGTTTCATCCCGACATACCTCCCACTGTACAGTAACAATCATGGCCCAACAGACCACCCATTGTACAGTGACCATCACAGCCCGACATACCTCCCACTGTACAGTGACCGTCATGGCCCGACATACCTCCCACTGTGCAGTAACCATCACGGCCCTACATACCTCCCACGGTACAGTAACCATCACAGCCCGACATACCTCCCACTGTACAGTGACCGTCATGGCCCGACATACCTCCCACTGTACACTAACCATCACGGCCCGAAATACCACCCCCTGTACAGTAAACATCAAGGCCCAACATACCTCCCACTGTACAGTAACTGACACGACCCAACATACCTCCCACTGTACAGTAACCATCACAGCACAACATACCTCCCACTGTACAGTAACCATCATGGCCCAACATACCTCCCACTGTACAGTAACCATCACAGCACAACATACCTCCCACTGTACAGTAACCATCACGGCCAGGCATTCCTCCCTCTGTACAATAACTATCATGGCCCAACATACCTCCCACTGTACAGTAACTATCACGGCCCGACATACCTCCCTCTGTACAGTAACCATCACACCCCGACATTTCTCACACTGTACATTAACCATCACGGCCCAACATACCTCCCACTGTACAGTAGCCATCACGGCCCAACATACCTCCCACTGTACAGTAACCATCACGGCCAGGCATTCTTCCCTCTGTACAGTAACCATCACACACCGACATTCCTCCCACTGTACAGTAACCGTCACAGCCCGACATACCTCCCACTGAGCAGTAACCATCACGGCCCAGCATACCTCCCACTGTACATTAACTATCACGGCACAACATACCTCCCATTGTACCGTAACCATCACGGCCCAGCATACCTCCCACTGTACATTAACTATCACGGCACAACATACCTCCCTCTGTACAGTAACCATCACACCCCGACATTTCTCACACTGTACATTAACCATCACGGCCCAACATACCTCCCACTGTACAGTAGCCATCACGGCCCAACATACCTCCCACTGTACAGTAACCATCACGGCCAGGCATTCTTCCCTCTGTACAGGAACCATCACACACCGACATTCCTCCCACTGTACAGTAACCGTCACAGCCCGACATACCTCCCACTGAGCAGTAACCATCACGGCCCAGCATACCTCCCACTGTACATTAACTATCACGGGCCAACATACCACCCATTGCACAGTGACCATCACAGCCCGACATACCTCTCACTGTACCATAACCGTCACGGCCCAACATACCTCCCACTGTACAGTGACCGTCATGGCCCGACATACCTCCCACTGTACAGTAACCGTCACGGCACGACATACCTCCCACTGTACAGTAACCATTACGGCCTGACATACCTCCCACTTTACAGTAACCATCACGACCCGACATACCTCCCACTCTACAGTAACTATCACGGCCCGACATACCTCCCACTGTACAGTAACTATCACGGTCAGACACACCTCCCACTGTCCAGTAACTATCACGGCCCGACATACCTGCCACTGTACAGTAACCGTCACGGCCCAACATACCTCCCACTGTACAGTAACCATCACACCCCGACATTTCTCCCACTGAACTATAACCATCACGGCCCGACATATCTCCCATGTACAGTAGCCATCACGGCCCAACATACCTCCCACTGTACAGTAACCATCATGGCCCAACATACCTCCCACTGTACAGTAACCATCACGGCCAGGCATTCCTCCCTCTGTACAGTAACCATCACACACCGACATTCCTTCCACTGTACAGTAACCGTCACAGCCCGACATACCTCCCCCTGTACAGTAACCGTCACACCCCGACATGCCTCCCACTGTACAGTAACCATCACGGCACAACTTACCTCCCACTGTACAGTAACTATCACGGCACAACATACCTCCCACTGTACAGTAACCATCACGGCCCGACATACCACACACTGTACAGTAACTGTCACACCCCGACATTTCTCCCACTGTACAGTAAACATCATGGCCCGACATACCTCCTGCTGTACAGTAACCATCACACCCCGACATTTCTCCCACTGTACTGTAACCATCACAGCCCGACATATCTCCCACTGTACAGTAGCCATCACGGCCCAACATGCCTCCCACTGTACAGTAACCATCACGGCCCAACATGCCTCCCACTGTACAGTAACCATCACGGCCCGACATGCCTCCCACTGTACAGTAACCATCACACACCGACGTTCCTCCCACTGTACAGTAACCGTCACGGCCCGACTACCTCCCACTGTACATCAACCATCATGGCCCAACATATCTCCCACTGTACATTAACTAACATGGCACAACATACCTCCCATTGTCCAGTAACCGTCACGGCCAGGCATACCTCCCTCTCTACAGTAACCATCACACCCCGACATTCCTCCCACTGTAGAGTAACCGTTACATCCCGACATACCTCCCACTGTACAGTAACAATCACGGCCCAACATACCACCCATTGTACAGTGACCATCACAGCCCGACATACCTCCAACTGTACCGTAACCGTCACGGCCCGATATATCTCCCATTGTACAGTGACCGTCATGGCCCGAC
Organism: Chiloscyllium plagiosum; assembly: GCF_037043375.1. NCBI lineage: Eukaryota > Metazoa > Chordata > Chondrichthyes > Orectolobiformes > Hemiscylliidae > Chiloscyllium > Chiloscyllium plagiosum. The sequence goes on along the minus strand of NW_028270143.1, from coordinate 23,960,700 downwards.
ATACCTCCCACTGTGCAGTAACCATCACGGCCCTACATACCTCCCACGGTACAGTAACCATTACGGCCCGACATACCTCCCACTGTACACTAACCGTCACGGCCCGAAATACCACCCTCTGTACAGTAAATATCACGGCCCAACATACCTCCCACTGTACAGTAACCATCACGGCACAACATACCTCCCACTGTACAGTAACCATCACGGCCAGGCATTCCTCCCTCTGTACAGTAACCATCGCACACCGACATTCCTCCCACTGTACAGTAACCGTCACAGCCCAAAATACCTCCCACTGTACAGTAACCTTCACGGCCCAACATATCTCCCACTGTACAGTAACCATCACTGCCCGACATACCTCCCTCTCTACAGTAACCATCACACCCCGACATTTCTCCCACTGTACTGTAACGATCACGGCCCAACATACCTCCCACTGTACAGTAGCCATCACGGTCCAACATACCTCCCACTGTACAGTAACCATCACGGCCAGGCATTCTTCCCTCTGTACAGTAACCATCACACACCGACATTCCTCCCACTGTAAAGTAACAATCACAGCCCGACATACCTCCCACTGTACAGTAACCATCACGGCCAGGCATCCCTCTCTACAGTAATCATCACACCCCGACATTTCTCCCACTGTACAGTAAACATCACGGCCCAACATACCTCCAACTGTACAGTAACCGACACGACCCAACATACCTCCCACTGTACAGTAATCTTCACGGCACAACATACATCCCAATGTACAGTAACCATCACGGTCAGACATAACTGCCACTGTACTGTAACCGTCACAGCCCAACATACCTCCCACTGTACAGTAACGATCACACCCCGACATACTTCCAACTGTACAGTAACCATCACACCCCGACATATCTCCCACCGTACAGTAGCCATCACGGCCCAACATACCTGCCACTGTACAGTAGACATCACGACCCGACATGCCTCCCACTGTACAGTAAACATCACGGCCCGACATGCCTCCCACTGTACAGTAAACATCACGGCCCAACATTCCTCCCACTGTAGAGTAACCGTTACAGCCCGACCTACCTCCCACTGTACAGTAACAATCACGGGCCAACATACCACCCATTGTACAGTGACCATCACAGCCCGACATACCTCCCACTGTACCATAACCGTCACGGCCCAATATGCCTCCCACTGTACAGTGACCGTCACGGCCCAACATACCTCCCACTGTACAGTGACCGTCATGGCCCGACATACCTCGCACTGTACAGTAACCGTCACGGCCCGACATACCTCCCACTGTACAGTAACCGTTACGGCCTGACATAGCTCCCACTGTACAGTAACCATCACGGCCCGACATTTCTCCCACTGTACACTAACCGTCACGGCCCGAAATACCACCCTCTGTACAGTAAATATCACGGCCCAACATACCTCTCACTGTACAGTAACCGACACGACCCAACATACCTCCCACTGTACAGTAACCATCACGGCACAACATACCTCCCACTGTACAGTAACCATCACGGCCAGGCATTCCTCCCTCTGTACAGTAACCATCGCACACCGACATTCCTCCCACTGTACAGTAACCGTCACAGCCCAACATACCTCCCACTGTACAGTAACGATCACACCCCGACATACTTCGAACTGTACAGTAACCATCACACCCCGACATATCTCCCACCGTACAGTAGCCATCACGGCCCAACATACCTGCCACTGTACAGTAGACATCACGACCCGACATGCCTCCCACTGTACAGTAAACATCACGGCCCGACATGCCTCCCACTGTACAGTAAACATCACGGCCCAACATTCCTCCCACTGTAGAGTAACCGTTACAGCCCGACCTACCTCCCACTGTACAGTAACAATCACGGGCCAACATACCACCCATTGTACAGTGACCATCACAGCCCGACATACCTCCCACTGTACCATAACCGTCACGGCCCAATATGCCTCCCACTGTACAGTGACCGTCACGGCCCAACATACCTCCCACGGTACAGTGACCGTCATGGCCCGACATACCTAGCACTGTACAGTAACCGTCACGGCCCGACATACCTCCCACTGTACAGTAACCGTTACGGCCTGACATAGCTCCCACTGTACAGTAACCATCATGGCCCGACATTTCTCCCACTGTACACTAAACATCACGGCCCGACATGCCTCCCACTGTACAGTAACCATCACGACCCAACATACCGCCCACTGTACAGTAACCATCACGGCACAACAAACCTCCCACTGTACAGGAACCATCACGGCCAGGCATTCCTCCCTCTGTATAGTAACCATCACACCCCGACATTCCTCCCACTGTACAGTAACAGTCACAGCCCGACATACCTCCCACTGTACAGCAACCATCACGGCCAGGCATCCCTCTCTACAGTAACCATCACACCCCGACATTTCTCCCACTGTACAGTAACCATCACGGCCCGACATGCCTCCCACTATTCAGTAACCATCTCGGCCCAACATACCTCCCACTGTACAGTAACCATCACGGCACAACATACCTCCCACTGTACAGTAACCATCACGGCCCGACATGCCTCCCACTGTACAGTAACCATCACGGCCCAACATACCTCCCCCTGTACAGTAACTATCATGGCCCAACATACCTCCCACTGCACAGTAACCATCACGGCCAGCCATTCTTCCCTCTGTACAGTAACCATCACACACCGACATTCCTCCCACTGTACCATAACCGTCACAGCCCGACATACCTCCCACTGAGCAGTAACCATCACACCCCGACATTTCTCCCACTGCACATTAACCGTCATGGCCCAACATTCCTCCCACTGTACAGTAACCATCACACCCCGCCATTTCTCCCACCGAACTATTACCATCACGGCCCGACATATCTCCCATGTACAGTAGCCATCACGGCCCAACATACCTCCCACTGAACAGTAACCATCATGGCCCGACATGCCTCCCACTGTACAGTAACCATCACGGCCCAACATACGTCCCACTGTACAGTAACCATCACAGCCCGACATGCCTCCCACTGAGCTGTAACCATCACGGCCCAACATACCTCCAATTGTACAGTAACCATCACGGCCAGGCATACCACACTCTCTACTGTAACCATCACACCCAGACATTCCTCCCACTTTACAGTAACCGTTACAGCCCGACATACGTCCCACTGTACAGTAACCATCACGGCCAGGCATACCTCCCTCTCTACTGTAACCATCACACCCCGACAGTCCTCCTACTGTACAGTAACGATCACGGCCAGGCATTCCTCCCTCTGTACAGTAACCATCACACACCGACATTCCTCCCACTGTACAGTAACCATCACGGCCCGACATGCCTCCCACTCTACAGTAACCAACACGGCCCAACATACCTCCCACTGTACAGTAACTATCACGGCACAACTTACCTCCCACTGTACAGTAACCATCACGGCCAGGCATACCTCCCTCTCTACAGTAACCATCACACCCCGACATTCCTCCCACTGTACAGTAAACATCACGGCCCAACATACCTCACACTGTACAGTAACCGACACGACCCGACATACCTCCCACTGTACAGTAATCTTCACGGCACTTCATACATCCCACTGTACAGTAACCATCACGGTCAGACATAACTGCCACTGTACAGTAACTGTCACGGCCCAACATACCTCCCACTGTACATTAACGATCACACCCCGACATACCTCCCACTGTACAGTAACCATCACGGCCCAACTTACCTCCCACTGTACAGTAACTATCACGGCACAACATACCTCCCACTGTACAGTAACCATCACGGCCAGGCATACCTCCCTCTCTGCAGAAACCATCACACCCCAACATTCCTCCCACTGTACTGTAACCATCACGGCCCAACATACATCCCACTGTACAGTAGCAATCACGGCCCAACATACCTCCCACTGTACAGTAACCATCACGGCCCGACATGCCTCCCACTGAACAGTAACCTTCACGGCACAACATACATCCCACTGTACAGTAACCATCTCGGCCAGGCATACCTCCCTCTGTACAGTAACCATCACACACCGACATTCCTCCCACTGTACAGTAACCGTCACAGCCCGACATACCTACCACTGTACAGTAACCATCACGGCCCGACACGCCTCCCACTGAGCTGTAACCATCACGGCCCAACATACCTCCCACTGTACAATAACTATCACGGCACAACATACCTCCAATTGTACAGTAACCATCGCAGACAGGCATACCTCCCTCTCCATTGTAACCATCACACCCCGACATACCTCCCACTGTACAGTAACCGTTACAGCCCAACATACCTCCCACTGTACAGTAACAATCAAGGCCCAACATACCACCAATTGTACAGTAACCATCACAGCCCGACATACCTCCCACTGTACCATAACCGTCACGGCCCGATATACCTCCCACTGTACAGTGACCGTCAGGGCCCGACATACCTCCCACTGTAGAGTAACCGTCACGGCCCGACATACCTCCCACTGTACAGTAACCGTCAGGGCCCGACATACCTCGCACTGTACACTAACCGTCACAGCCAGACATACCTCCCTCTGTACAGTAACCATCACGGCCCGACTTACCTCCCACTATACAGTAACCATCACGGCCCGACATACCACCCATTATACAGTAACCATCACACCCCGACATATGTCCCACTGTGGAGTAACCGCCACATCTCGACATACCTCCCACTGTACAGTAACCATCACACTCTGACATATCTCCCACTGTACAGTAACCATTACGGCCCAACATTCCTCCCACTGTACAGTAACCATCACGGCCCGACATACCTCCCACTGTACAGTAACTATCACGGCCCAACACACCTACCACTGTACAGTAACCATCACGGCCAGACATGCCTCCCACTGCACAGTAACCATCACACACCGACATTCCTCCCACTGTACAGTAACCGTCACGGCCCGACATAACTCCCACTGTACAGTAACCGTCACGGCCCGACATAACTCCCACTGTACAGTAAACATCACGGCTCGACATACCTCCTACTGTACAGTAACCATCACGGCCCGACATACCTCCCACTGCACAGTGAAAATCACAGCCCGACATAGCTCACACTGTACAGTAACCGTCACGGCCCGAGCTAACTCCCACTGGAGAGTAACAGTCACGCCTGACATACCTCCCACTGTACAGTAACCATCACAGCCTGACATACCTCCCTCTGTACACTAACCATCACACCCCGACATTTCTCACACTGTACATTAACCATCACGGCCCAACATACCTCCCACTGTACAGTAGCCATCACGGCCCAACATACCTCCCACTGTACAGTAACCATCACGGCCAGGCATTCTTCCCTCTGTACAGTAACCATCACACACCGACATTCCTCCCACTGTACAGTAACCGTCACAGCCCGACATACCTCCCACTGAGCAGTAACCATCACGGCCCAGCATACCTCCCACTGTACATTAACTATCACGGCACAACATACCTCCCATTGTACAGTAACCATCACGGCCAGGCATACCTCCCTCTCTGCAGAAACCATCACACCCCAACATTCCTCCCACTGTAGAGTAACCGTTACAGCCCGACCTACCTCCCACTGTACAGTAACAATCACGGGCCAACATACCACCCATTGTACAGTGACCATCACAGCCCGACATACCTCCCACTGTACAATAACCGTCACGGCCCGATATACCTCCCACTGTACAGTGACCGTCACGGCCCAACATACCTCCCACTGTGCAGTGACCGTCATGGCCCGACATACCTCGCACTGTACAGTAACCGTCACGGTCCGACATACCTCCCACTGTACAGTAACCATTACGGCCTGACATACCTCCCACTGTACAGTAACCATCACGACCCGACATACCTCCCACTCTACAGTAACTATCACGGCCCGACATACCTCCCACTGTACAGTAACTATCACGGTCAGACACACCTCCCACTGTCCAGTAACTATCACGGCCCAATACGCCTGCCACTGCACAGTAACCGTCACGGCCCAACATACCTCCCACTGTACAGTAACCATCACACCCCGACATTTCTCCCACTGTACATTAACCGTCATGGCCCAACATTCCTCCCACTGTACAGTAACCATCACACCCCGACATTTCTCCCACCGAACTATTACCATCACGGCCCGACATATCTCCCATGTACAGTAGCCATCACGGCCCAACATACCTCCCACTGAACAGTAACCATCATGGCCCGACATGCCTCCCACTGTACAGTAACCATCACGGCCCAACATACGTCCCACTGTACAGTAACCATCACAGCCCGACATGCCTCCCACTGAGTTGTAACCATCACGGCCCAACATACCTCCAATTGTACAGTAACCATCACGGCCAGGCATACCACACTCTCTACTGTAACCATCACACCCAGACATTCCTCCCACTTTACAGTAACCGTTACAGCCCGACATACGTCCCACTGTACAGTAACCATCACGGCCAGGCATACCTCCCTCTCTACTGTAACCATCACACCCCGACAGTCCTCCCACTGTACAGTAACGATCACGGCCAGGCATTCCTCCCTCTGTACAGTCACCATCACACACCGACATTCCTCCCACTGTACAGTAACCATCACGGCCCAACATGACTCCCACTCTACAGTAACCAACACGGCCCAACATACCTCCCACTGTACAGTAACTATCACGGCACAACTTACCTCCCACTGTACAGTAACCATCACGGCCAGGCATACCTCCCTCTCTACAGTAACCATCACACCCCGACATTCCTCCCACTGTACAGTAAACATCACGGCCCAACATACCTCCCACTGTACAGTAACCGACACGACCCGACATACCTCCCACTTGACAGTAATCTTCACAGCACTTCATACATCCCACTGTTCAGTAACCATCACGGTCAGACTTAACTGCCACTGTACAGTAACTGTCACGGCCCAACATACCTCCCACTGTACAGTAACCATCACACCCCGACATATCTCCCACCGTACAGTAGCCATCACGGCCCAACATACCTGCCACTGTACAGTAGACATCACGACCCGACATGCCTCCCACTGTACAGTAACCATCACGGCCCGACATACCTCCCACTGTACAGTAACCATCACGGCCCGACATGCCTCCCACTGTACAGTAACCATCACGGCCCAACATACCTACCACTGTACAGTAACTATCACGGCACAACATACCTCCCACTGTACAGTAACCATCACGGCCAGGCATACCTCCCTCTCTGCAGAAACCATCACACCCCAACATTCCTCCCACTGTACTGTAACCATCACGGCCCAACATACATCCCACTGAACAGTAACCATCATGGCCCGACATGCCTCCCACTGTACAGTAACCATCACGGCCCAACATACGTCCCACTGTACAGTAACCATCACAGCCTGACATGCCTCCCACTGAGCTGTAACCATCACGGCCCAACATACCTCCAATTGTACAGTAACCATCACGGCCAGGCATACCACACTCTCTACTGTAACCATCACACTCAGACATTCCTCCCACTTTACAGTAACCGTTACAGCCCGACATACGTCCCACTGTACAGTAACCATCACGGCCAGGCATACCTGCCTCTCTACTGTAACCATCACACCCCGACAGTTCTCCCAGTGTACAGTAACGATCACGGCCAGGCATTCCTCCCTCTGTACAGTAACCATCACACACCGACATTCCTCCCACTGTACAGTAACCATCACGGCCCGACATGCCTCCCACTATACAGTAACCAACACGGCCCAACATACCTCCCACTGTACAGTAACTATCACGGCACAACTTACCTCCCACTGTACAGTAACCATGACGGCCAGGCATACCTCCCTCTCTCCAGTAACCATCACACCCCGACATGCCTCCCACTGTACATTAACCATCACAGCCCAACATACCTCCCACTGTACAGTAACCATCACAGCCCGACATGCCTCCCACTGTACAGTAAACATCACGACCCAACATACCTCCCACTGTACAGTAACCGACACGACCCGACATACCTCCCACTGTACAGTAATCTTCACAGCACAACATACATCCCACTGTACAGTAACCATCACAGTCATACATAACTTCCACTGTACAGTAACCGTCACGGCCCAACATACCTCCCACTGTACAGTAACAATCACACCCCGACATCCCTCCCACTGTACAGTAACCATCACACCCCGACATATCTCCCACCGTACAGTAGCCATCACGGCCCAACATACCTGCCACTGTACAGTAGACATCACGACCCGACATGCCTCCCACTGTACAGTAACCATCACGGCCCGACATACCTCCCACTGTACAGTAACCATCACGGCCCGACATGCCTCCCACTGTACAGTAACCATCACGGCCCAACATACCTGCCACTGTACAGTAACTATCACGGCACAACATACCTCCCACTGTACAGTAACCATCACGGCCAGGCATACCTCCCTCTCTGCAGAAACCATCACACCCCAACATTCCTCCCACTGTAGAGTAACCGTTACAGCCCGACCTACCTCCCACTGTACAGTAACAATCACGGGCCAACATACCACCCATTGTACAGTGACCATCACAGCCCGACATACCTCCCACTGTACCATAACCGTCACGGCCCGATATGCCTCCCACAGTGCAGTGACCGTCACGGCCCAAAAGACCTCCCACTGTACAGTGACCGTCATGGCCCGACATGCCTCGCACTGTACAGTAACCGTCATGGCCCGACATACCTCCCACTGTACAGTAACCGTTACGGCCTGACATACCTCCCACTGTACAGTAACCATCACGACCCGACATACCTCCCACTCTACAGTAAATATCACGGCCCGACATACCTACCTCTCTACAGTAACCATCACACCCCGACATTTCTCCCACTGTACAGTAAACATCACGGCCCGACATGCCTCCCACTGTACAGTAACCATCACGGCCCAACATACCTCCCACTGTACAGTAACCATCACGGCACAACAAACCTCCCACTGTACAGTTACCATCACGGCCAGGCATTCCTCCCTCTGTATAGTAACCATCAGACACCGACATTCCTCCCACTGTACAGTAATCGTCACAGCCCGATATACCTCCCACTGTACAGTAACCATCACACCCGACATGCCTCCCACTGTACAGTAACCATCACGGCCAGGCATACCTCCCTCTCTACAGGAACCATCACACCCCGACATTCCTCCCACTGTACAGTAAACATCACGGCCCAACATACCTCCCACTGTACAGTAACCGACACGACCCGACATACCTCCCACTGTACAGTAACCATCACGGTCAGACATAACTGCCACTGTACAGTAACTGTCACGGCCCAACATACCTCCCACTGTACAGTAACGATCACACCCCGACATACCTCCCACTGTACAGTAGCCATCACGGTCCAACATACCTGCCACTGTACAGTAGACATCACGACCCGACATGCCTCCCACTGTACAGTAACCATCACGGCCCGACAGACCTTCCACTGTACAGTAACCATCACGGCCCGACATGCCTCCCACTGTACAGTAACCATCACGGCCCAACATACCTCCCACTGTACAGTAACTATCACGGCACAACATACCTCCCACTGTACAGTAACCATCACGGCCAGGCATACCTCCCTCTCTGCAGAAACCATCACACCCCAACATTCCTCCCACTGTACTGTAACCATCACGGCCCAACATACATCCCACTGTACAGTAGCAATCACGGCCCAACATACCTCCCACTGTACAGTAACCATCACGGCCCGACATGCCTCCCACTGTACAGTAACCTTCACGGCACAACATACATCCCACTGTACAGTAACCATCTCGGCCAGGCATACCTCCCTCTGTACAGTAACCATCACACACCGACATTCCTCCCACTGTACAGTAACCGTCACAGCCCGACATACCTCCCACTGTACAGTAACCATCACGGCCCGACACGCCTCCCACTGAGCTGTAACCATCACGGCCCAACATACCTCCCACTGTACAATAACTATCACGGCACAACATACCTCCAATTGTACAGTAACCATCGCAGACAGGCATACCTCCCTCTCCATTGTAACCATCACACCCCGACATACCTCCCACTGTACAGTAACCGTTACAGCCCAACATACCTCCCACTGTACAGTAACAATCAAGGCCCAACATACCACCAATTGTACAGTTACCATCACAGCCCGACATACCTCCCACTGTACCATAACCGTCACGGCCCGATATACCTCCCACTGTACAATGACCGTCAGGGCCCGACATACCTCCCACTGTAGAGTTACCGTCACGGCCCGACATACCTCCCACTGTACAGTAACCGTCAGGGCCCGACATACCTCGCACTGTACACTAACCGTCACAGCCAGACATACCTCCCTCTGTACAGTAACCATCACGGCCCGACTTACCTCCCACTATACAGTAATCATCACGGCCGACATACCACCCATTATACAGTAACCATCACACCCCGACATATGTCCCACTGTGGAGTAACCGCCACATCTCGACATACCTCCCACTGTACAGTAACCATCACACTCTGACATATCTCCCACTGTACAGTAACCATTACGGCCCAACATTCCTCCCACTGTATAGTAACCATCACGGCCCCACATACATCCCACTGTACAGTAACCATCACGGCCCGACATACCTCCCACTGTACAGTAACTATCACGGCCCAACACACCTACCACTGTACAGTAACCATCACGGCCAGACATGCCTCCCACTGCACAGTAACCATCACACACCGACATTCCTCCCACTGTACAGTAACCGTCACGGCCCGACATACCTCCCGCTGTACAGTAACCGTCACGGCCCGACATAACTCCCACTGTACAGTAAACATCACGGCTCGACATACCTCCTACTGTACAGTAACCATCACGGCCCGACATACCTCCCACTGCACAGTGAAAATCACAGCCCGACATAGCTCACACTGTACAGTAACCGTCACGGCCCGAGCTAACTCCCACTGGAGAGTAACAGTCACGCCTGACATACCTCCCACTGTACAGTAACCATCACAGCCTGACATACCTCCCTCTGTACACTAACCATCACACCCCGACATTTCTCACACTGTACATTAACCATCACGGCCCAACATACCTCCCACTGTACAGTAGCCATCACGGCCCAACATACCTCCCACTGTACAGTAACCATCACGGCCAGGCATTCTTCCCTCTGTACAGTAACCATCACACACCGACATTCCTCCCACTGTACAGTAACCGTCACAGCCCGACATACCTCCCACTGAGCAGTAACCATCACGGCCCAGCATACCTCCCACTGTACATTAACTATCACGGCACAACATACCTCCCATTGTACAGTAACCATCACGGCCAGGCATACCTCCCTCTCTGCAGAAACCATCACACCCCAACATTCCTCCCACTGTAGAGTAACCGTTACAGCCCGACCTACCTCCCACTGTACAGTAACAATCACGGGCCAACATACCACCCATTGTACAGTGACCATCACAGCCCGACATACCTCCCACTGTACAGTAACCGTCACGGTCCGACATACCTCCCACTGTACAGTAACCATTACGGCCTGACATACCTCCCACTGTACAGTAACCATCACGACCCGACATACCTCCCACTCTACAGTAACTATCACGGCCCGACATACCTCCCACTGTACAGTAACTATCACGGTCAGACACACCTCCCACTGTCCAGTAACTATCACGGCCCAATACGCCTGCCACTGCACAGTAACCGTCACGGCCCAACATACCTCCCACTGTACAGTAACCATCACACCCCGACATTTCTCCCACTGTACATTAACCGTCATGGCCCAACATTCCTCCCACTGTACAGTATCCATCACACCCCGCCATTTCTCCCACCGAACTATTACCATCACGGCCCGACATATCTCCCATGTACAGTAGCCATCACGGCCCAACATACCTCCCACTGAACAGTAACCATCACGGCCCGACATGCCTCCCACTCTACAGTAACCAACACGGCCCAACATACCTCCCACTGTACAGTAACTATCACGGCACAACTTACCTCCCACTGTACAGTAACCATCACGGCCAGGCATACCTCCCTCTCTACAGTAACCATCACACCCCGACATTCCTCCCACTGTACAGTAAACATCACGGCCCAACATACCTCCCACTGTACAGTAACTGACACGACCCGACATACCTCCCACTGTACAGTAATCTTCACGGCACAACATACATCCCACTGTACAGTAACCATCACAGTCAGACATAACTTCCACTGTACAGTAACCGTCACGGCCCAACATACCTCCCACTGTACAGTAACAATCACACCCCGACATCCCTCCCACTGTACAGTAACCATCACACCCCGACATATCTCCCACCGTACAGTAGCCATCACGGCCCAACATACCTGCCACTATACAGTAGACATCACGACCCGACATGCCTCCCACTGTACAGTAACCATCACGGCCCGACATACCTCCCACTGTACAGTAACTATCACGGCACAACATACCTCCCACTGTACATTAACCATCACGGCCAGGCATACCTCCCTCTCTGCAGAAACCACCACACCCCAACATTCCTCCCACTGTAGAGTAACCGTTACAGCCCGACCTACCTCCCACTGTACAGTAACAATCACGGGCCAACATACCACCCATTGTACAGTGACCATCACAGCCCGACATACCTCCCACTGTACCATAACCGTCACGGCCCGATATGCCTCCCACAGTACAGTGACCGTCACGGCCCAAAAGACCTCCCACTGTACAGTGACCGTCATGGCCCGACATGCCTCGCACTGTACAGTAACCGTCATGGCCCGACATACCTCCCACTGTACAGTAACCGTTACGGCCATACATACCTCCCACTGTACAGTAAATATCACGGCCCGACATACCTACCTCTCTACAGTAACCATCACACCCCGACATTTCTCCCACTGTACAGTAAACATCACGGCCCGACATGCCTCCCACTGTACAGTAACCATCACGGCCCAACATACCTCCCACGGTACAGTAACCATCACGGCACAACAAACCTCCCACTGTACAGTTACCATCACGGCCAGGCATTCCTCCCTCTGTATAGTAACCATCAGACACCGACATTCCTCCCACTGTACAGTAATCGTCACAGCCCGATATACCTCCCACTGTACAGTAACCATCACACCCGACATGCCTCCCACTGTACAGTAACCATCACGGCCAGGCATACCTCCCTCTCTACAGGAACCATCACACCCCGACATTCCTCCCACTGTACAGTAAACATCACGGCCCAACATACCTCCCACTGTACAGTAACCGACACGACCCGACATACCTCCCACTGTACAGTAATCTTCACGGCACTTCATACATCCCACTGTACAGTAACCATCACGGTCAGACATAACTGCTACTGTACAGTAACTGTCACGGCCCAACATACCTCCCACTGTACAGTAACGATCACACCCCGACATACCTCCCACTGTACAGTAACCATCACACCCCGACATATCTCCCACCGTACAGTAGCCATCACGGCCCAACATACCTGCCACTGTACAGTAGACATCACGACCCGACATGCCTCCCACTGTACAGTAACCATCACGGCCCGACATACCTCCCACTATACAGTAACCATCACGGCCAGGCATACCTCCCTCTCTGCAGAAACCATCACACCCCAACATACCTCCCACTGTACAGTAACCATCACGGCCCAACATACCTCCCACTGTACAGTAACCATCACGGCCAGGCATACCTCCATCTCTGCAGAAACCATCACACCCCAACATACCTCCCAATGTACAGTAACCATCACGGCCCGACATGCCTCCCACTGTACAGTAACCTTCACGGCACAACATACATCCCACTGTACAGTAACCATCTCGGCCAGGCATACCTCCCTCTGAACAGTAACCATCACACACCGACATTCCTCCCACTGTACAGTAACCGTCACAGCCCGACATACCTCCCACTGTACAGTAACCATCACGGCCCGACACGCCTCCCACTGAGCTGTAACCATCACGGCCCAACATACCTCCCACTGTACAGTAACTATCACGGCACAACATACCTCCAATTGTACAGTAACCATCGCAGACAGGCATACCTCCCTCTCCATTGTAACCATCACACCCCGACATACCTCCCACTGTACAGTAACCGTTACAGCCCAACATGCCTCCCACTGAACAGTAACAATCAAGGCCCAACATACCACCAATTGTACAGTAACCATCACAGCCCGACATACCTCCCACTGTACCATAACCGTCACGGCCCGATATACCTCCCACTGTACAGTGACCGTCAGGGCCCGACATACCTCCCACTGTAGAGTAACCGTCACGGCCCGACATACCTCCCACTGTACAGTAACTGTCAGGGCCCGACATACCTCGCACTGTACACTAACCGTCACAGCCAGACATACCTCCCTCTGTACAATAACCATCACGGCCCGACTTACCTCCCACTATACAGTAATCATCACGGCCCGACATACCACCCATTATACAGTAACCATCACACCCCGACATATGTCCCACTGTGGAGTAACCGCCACATCTCGACATACCTCCCACTGTACAGTAACCATCACACTCTGACATATCTCCCACTGTACAGTAATCATTACGGCCCAACATTCCTCCCACTGTATAGTAACCATCACGGCCCCACATACATCCCACTGTACAGTAACCATCACGGCCCGACATACCTCCCACTGTACAGTAACTATCACGGCCCAACACACCTACCACTGTACAGTAACCATCACGGCCAGACATGCCTCCCACTGCACAGTAACCATCACACACCGACATGCCTCCCACTGTACAGTAACCATCACGGCCCGACATGCCTCCCACTGTACAGTAACTATCACGGCACAACATACATCCCACTGTACAGTAACCATCACGGCCAGGCATACCTCCCTCTCTACAGTAACCATCACACCCCGACATTTCTCCCACTGTACTGTATCCATCACGGCCCAACATACCTCCAACTGTACAGTAGCCATCACGGCCCAACATACCTCCCACTGTACAGTAACCATAATGGCCCGACATGCCTCCCACTGTACCGTATCCATCACGGCACAACATACATCCCACTGTACAGTAACCATCACAGCCCGACATGCCTCCCACTGAGCTGTAACCATCACGGCCCAACATACCTCCAATTGTACAGTAACCATCACGGCCAGGCATACCACACTCTCTACTGTAACCATCACACTCAGACATTCCTCCCACTTTACAGTAACCGTTACAGCCCGACATACGTCCCACTGTACAGTAACCATCACGGCCAGGCATACCTCCCTCTCTACTGTAACCATCACACCCCGACAGTCCTCCCACTGTACAGTAACGATCACGGCACAGGCATTCCTCCCTCTGTACAGTAACCATCACACACCGACATTCCTCCCACTGTACAGTAACCATCACGGCCCGACATGCCTCCCACTATACAGTAACCAACACGGCCCAACATACCTCCCACTGGACAGTAACTATCACGGCACAACTTACCTCACACTGTACAGTAACCATCACGGCCAGGCATACTTCCCTCTCTCCAGTAACCATCACACCCCAACATTTCTCCCACTGTACTGTAACCATCACACCCCGACATATCTCCCACCGTACAGTAGCCATCAAGGCCCAACATACCTGCCACTGTACAGTAGACATCACGACCCGACATGCCTCCCACTGTACAGTAACCATCACGGCCCAACATACCTGCCACTGTACAGTAACTATCACGGCACGACATACCTCCCACTGTACAGTAACCATCACGGCCACGCATACCTCCCTCTCTGCAGAAACCATCACACCCCAACATTCCTCCCACTGTAGAGTAACCGTTACAGCCCGACCTACCTCCCACTGTACAGTAACAATCACGGGCCAACATACCACCCATTGTACAGTGACCATCACAGCCCGACATACCTCCCACTGTACCATAACCGTCACGGTCCGATATGCCTCCCACAGTACAGTGACCGTCACGGCCCAAAAGACCTCCCACTGTACAGTGACCGTCATGGCCTGACATACCTCGCACTGTACAGTAACCATCACACCCCGACATTTCTCCCACTGTACAGTAAACATCACGGCCCGACATGCCTCCCACTGTACAGTAACCATCACGGCCCAACATACCTCCCACTGTACAGTAACCATCACGGCACAACAAACCTCCCACTGTACAGTTACCATCACGGCCAGGCATTCCTCCCTCTGTATAGTAACCATCACACACCGACATTCCTCCCACTGTACAGTAATCGTCACAGCCCAATATACCTCCCACTGTACAGTAACCATCACACCCGACATGCCTCCCACTGTACAGTAACCATCACGGCCCAACATACCTGCCACTGTACAGTAACCATCACGGCCCGACATGCCTCCCACTGTACAGTAACCATCACGTCCCAACATACCTGCCACTGTACAGTAACTATCACGGCACAACATACCTCCAATTGTACAGTAACCATCGCAGACAGGCATACCTCCCTCTCCATTGTAACCATCACACCCCGACATACCTCCCACTGTACAGTAACCGTTACAGCCCAACATACCTCCCACTGTACAGTAACAATCAAGGCCCAACATACCACCAATTGTACAGTGACCATCACAGCCCGACATACCTCCCACTGTACCATAACCGTCACGGCCCGATATACCTCCCACTGTACAGTGACCGTCAGGGCCCGACATACCTCCCACTGTACAGTGACCGTCATGGCCCGAAATACCTCCCACTGTAGAGTAACCGTCACGGCCCGACATAACTCCCACTGTACAGTAACCACTACGGCCCGACATAGCTCCCACTATACAGTAACCATCACGGCCCGACGTACCACCCATTATACAGTAACCATCACACCCCGACATACGTTCCACTGTGCAGTAACAGCCACATCTCGACATACCTCCCACTGTACAGTAACCATCACACTCTGACATATCTCCCACTGTACAGTAACCATTACGGCCCAACATTCCTCCCACTGTATAGTAACCATAACGGGCCCACATACCTCCCACTGTACAGTAACCATCACGGCCAGACATGCCTCCCACTGTACAGTAACCATCACACACCGACATTCCTCCCACTGTACAGTAAACATCACGGCCCGACATACCTCCCACTGTACAGTAACCATCACGGCCCGACATACCTCCCACTGCACAGTGAAAATCACAGCCCGACATAGCTCACACTGTACAGTAACCGTCACGGCCTGAGCTACATCCCACTGGAGAGTAACAGTCACGCCTGACATACCTCCCACTGTACACTAACCATCACAGCCTGACATAACACCCACTGTACAGTAACCATCACGGCCAGACTGACCTCCCACTGTACAGTAACCTTCATGGCCCGACATACCTCCCACTGTACAGTAACCGTCACGGCCCGACATACCTCCCTCTATACAGTAACCATCACAGCCCGACATACCACCCACTGTACAGTAACCCGCACGACCCGACATACCACCTACTGTACAGTAACCGTCACGGCCGGACATACCTCCCACTGAACAGTAACCGTCACAGCACGACATACCTCCCACTGTACAGTAACCATCACGGCCCAACCTACCTCCTACTGTACAGTAACCATCACGACCAGACATACATCCCACTGTACAGTAACCATCACGGCCAGACATACCTCCCACTGTACAGTAACAATGAGGGCCCGACATACCTCCCACTGTACAGTAACCATCAGGGCCCGACATACCTTCCACTGTACAGTAACCGTCACGGCCCAACACACCTCCCACTGTACAGTTACTATCACGGCTCGACATATTTCCCACTGTACAATAGCTGTCACGGCCTGACATACCTCCCACTGTAGAGTAACCATCACGGCCCGACATACCTGCCACTGTACAGTACCCATCACGGCCATATATACCTCCCACTGTACAGTAACCATCAGGGCCAGACATAGCTCCCACTGTACAGTAAACATCACGGCCTAACTTACCTCCAACTGTACAGTGACCATCACGGCCAGACATACCTCCCACTGTACAGTAACCATCACGGCCCGACATACCTCCCACTATACAGAAACCATCACGACCCAACATACCTGCCACTGTACAGTACCCATCACGGCCATATATACCTCCCACTGTACAGTAACCATCAGGGCCAGACATACCTCCCACTGTACAGTAAACATCACGGCCTAACTTACCTCCAACTGTACAGTGACCATCACGGCCAGACATACCTCCCACTGTACAGTAACCATCACGGCCCGACATGCCTCCCACTGTACAGTAACCATCACAGCCCAACATACCTCCCACTGTACAGTAACTATCACGGCACAACATACCTCCCACTGTACAGTAACCATCACAGCCAGGCATACCTCCCTCTCTGCAGAAACCATCACACCCCAACATTCCGCCCACTGTAGAGTAACCGTTACAGCCCGACCTACCTCCCACTGTACAGTAATAATCACGGGCCAACATACCACCCATTGTACAGTGACCATCACAGCCCGACATACCTCCCACTGCACCATAACCGTCACGGCCCGATATGCCTCCCACAGTACAGTGACCGTCACGGCCCAACATACCTCCCACTGTACAGTGACCGTCATGGCCCAACATACCTTGCACTGTACAGTAGCCGTCATGGCCCGACATACCTCCCACTGCACAGTAACCGTCACAGCCCGACATACCTCCCACTGTACAGTAACCGTCACAGCCCGACATGCCTCCCACTGTACAGTAACCATCACGGCCCAACATACCTCCCACTGTACAGTAACTATCACGGCACAACATACATCCCACTGTACAGTAACCATCACGGCCAGGCATACCTCCCTCTCTACAGTAACCATCACACCCCGACATTTCTCCCACTGTACTGTATCCATCACGGCCCAACATACCTCCAACTGTACAGTAGCCATCACGGCCCAACATACCTCCCACTGTACAGTAACCATAATGGCCCGACATGCCTCCCACTGTACCGTATCCATCACGGCACAACATACATCCCACTGTACAGTAACCATCACAGCCCGACATGCCTCCCACTGAGCTGTAACCATCACGGCCCAACATACCTCCAATTGTACAGTAACCATCACGGCCAGGCATACCACACTCTCTACTGTAACCATCACACTCAGACATTCCTCCCACTTTACAGTAACCGTTACAGCCCGACATACGTCCCACTGTACAGTAACCATCACGGCCAGGCATACCTCCCTCTCTACTGTAACCATCACACCCCGACAGTCCTCCCACTGTACAGTAACGATCACGGCACAGGCATTCCTCCCTCTGTACAGTAACCATCACACACCGACATTCCTCCCACTGTACAGTAACCATCACGGCCCGACATGCCTCCCACTATACAGTAACCAACACGGCCCAACATACCTCCCACTGGACAGTAACTATCACGGCACAACTTACCTCACACTGTACAGTAACCATCACGGCCAGGCATACTTCCCTCTCTCCAGTAACCATCACACCCCAACATTTCTCCCACTGTACTGTAACCATCACACCCCGACATATCTCCCACCGTACAGTAGCCATCAAGGCCCAACATACCTGCCACTGTACAGTAGACATCACGACCCGACATGCCTCCCACTGTACAGTAACCATCACGGCCCAACATACCTGCCACTGTACAGTAACTATCACGGCACGACATACCTCCCACTGTACAGTAACCATCACGGCCACGCATACCTCCCTCTCTGCAGAAACCATCACACCCCAACATTCCTCCCACTGTAGAGTAACCGTTACAGCCCGACCTACCTCCCACTGTACAGTAACAATCACGGGCCAACATACCACCCATTGTACAGTGACCATCACAGCCCGACATACCTCCCACTGTACCATAACCGTCACGGTCCGATATGCCTCCCACAGTACAGTGACCGTCACGGCCCAAAAGACCTCCCACTGTACAGTGACCGTCATGGCCTGACATACCTCGCACTGTACAGTAACCATCACACCCCGACATTTCTCCCACTGTACAGTAAACATCACGGCCCGACATGCCTCCCACTGTACAGTAACCATCACGGCCCAACATACCTCCCACTGTACAGTAACCATCACGGCACAACAAACCTCCCACTGTACAGTTACCATCACGGCCAGGCATTCCTCCCTCTGTATAGTAACCATCACACACCGACATTCCTCCCACTGTACAGTAATCGTCACAGCCCAATATACCTCCCACTGTACAGTAACCATCACACCCGACATGCCTCCCACTGTACAGTAACCATCACGGCCCAACATACCTGCCACTGTACAGTAACCATCACGGCCCGACATGCCTCCCACTGTACAGTAACCATCACGTCCCAACATACCTGCCACTGTACAGTAACTATCACGGCACAACATACCTCCCACTGTACAGTAACCATCACGGCCAGGCATACCTCCCTCTGTACAGTAACCATCACACACTGACATTCCTCCCACTGTACAGTAACCGTCACAGCCCGACATACCTCCCACTGTACAGTAACCATCACGGCCCGACACGCCTCCCACTGAGCTGTAACCATCACGGCCCGACATACCTCCCACTGTACAGTAACGATCACGGCACAACATACCTCCAATTGTACAGTAACCATCGCAGACAGGCATACCTCCCTCTCCATTGTAACCATCACACCCCGACATACCTCCCACTGTACAGTAACCGTTACAGCCCAACATACCTCCCACTGTACAGTAACAATCAAGGCCCAACATACCACCAATTGTACAGTGACCATCACAGCCCGACATACCTCCCACTGTACCATAACCGTCACGGCCCGATATACCTCCCACTGTACAGTGACCGTCAGGGCCCGACATACCTCCCACTGTACAGTGACCGTCATGGCCCGAAATACCTCCCACTGTAGAGTAACCGTCACGGCCCGACATAACTCCCACTGTACAGTAACCACTACGGCCCGACATAGCTCCCACTATACAGTAACCATCACGGCCCGACGTACCACCCATTATACAGTAACCATCACACCCCGACATACGTTCCACTGTGCAGTAACAGCCACATCTCGACATACCTCCCACTGTACAGTAACCATCACACTCTGACATATCTCCCACTGTACAGTAACCATTACGGCCCAACATTCCTCCCACTGTATAGTAACCATAACGGGCCCACATACCTCCCACTGTACAGTAACCATCACGGCCAGACATGCCTCCCACTGTACAGTAACCATCACACACCGACATTCCTCCCACTGTACAGTAAACATCACGGCCCGACATACCTCCCACTGTACAGTAACCATCACGGCCCGACATACCTCCCACTGCACAGTGAAAATCACAGCCCGACATAGCTCACACTGTACAGTAACCGTCACGGCCTGAGCTACATCCCACTGGAGAGTAACAGTCACGCCTGACATACCTCCCACTGTACACTAACCATCACAGCCTGACATAACACCCACTGTACAGTAACCATCACGGCCAGACTGACCTCCCACTGTACAGTAACCTTCATGGCCCGACATACCTCCCACTGTACAGTAACCGTCACGGCCCGACATACCTCCCTCTATACAGTAACCATCACAGCCCGACATACCACCCACTGTACAGTAACCCGCACGACCCGACATACCACCTACTGTACAGTAACCGTCACGGCCGGACATACCTCCCACTGAACAGTAACCGTCACAGCACGACATACCTCCCACTGTACAGTAACCATCACGGCCCAACCTACCTCCTACTGTACAGTAACCATCACGACCAGACATACATCCCACTGTACAGTAACCATCACGGCCAGACATACCTCCCACTGTACAGTAACAATGAGGGCCCGACATACCTCCCACTGTACAGTAACCATCAGGGCCCGACATACCTTCCACTGTACAGTAACCGTCACGGCCCAACACACCTCCCACTGTACAGTTACTATCACGGCTCGACATATTTCCCACTGTACAATAGCTGTCACGGCCTGACATACCTCCCACTGTAGAGTAACCATCACGGCCCGACATACCTGCCACTGTACAGTACCCATCACGGCCATATATACCTCCCACTGTACAGTAACCATCAGGGCCAGACATAGCTCCCACTGTACAGTAAACATCACGGCCTAACTTACCTCCAACTGTACAGTGACCATCACGGCCAGACATACCTCCCACTGTACAGTAACCATCACGGCCCGACATACCTCCCACTATACAGAAACCATCACGACCCAACATACCTGCCACTGTACAGTACCCATCACGGCCATATATACCTCCCACTGTACAGTAACCATCAGGGCCAGACATACCTCCCACTGTACAGTAAACATCACGGCCTAACTTACCTCCAACTGTACAGTGACCATCACGGCCAGACATACCTCCCACTGTACAGTAACCATCACGGCCCGACATGCCTCCCACTGTACAGTAACCATCACAGCCCAACATACCTCCCACTGTACAGTAACTATCACGGCACAACATACCTCCCACTGTACAGTAACCATCACAGCCAGGCATACCTCCCTCTCTGCAGAAACCATCACACCCCAACATTCCGCCCACTGTAGAGTAACCGTTACAGCCCGACCTACCTCCCACTGTACAGTAACAATCACGGGCCAACATACCACCCATTGTACAGTGACCATCACAGCCCGACATACCTCCCACTGCACCATAACCGTCACGGCCCGATATGCCTCCCACAGTACAGTGACCGTCACGGCCCAACATACCTCCCACTGTACAGTGACCGTCATGGCCCAACATACCTTGCACTGTACAGTAGCCGTCATGGCCCGACATACCTCCCACTGTACAGTAACCGTTACGGCCTGACATACCTCCCACTGTACAGTAACCATCACGACACGACATACCTCCCACTGTACAGTAAATATCACGGCCCGACATACCTCCCACTCTACAGTAACCGTCACAGCCCGACATACCTCCCACTGTACAGTAACCATCACGGCCAGGCATTCTTCCCTCTGTACAGTAACCATCACACACCGACATTCCTCCCACTGTACAGTAATCGTCACAGCCCGATATACCTCCCACTGTACAGTAACCATCACACCCGACATGCCTCCCACTGTACAGTAACCATCACGGCCCAACATACCTGCCACTGTACAGTAACCATCACGGCCCGACATGCCTCCCACTGTACAGTAACCATCACGTCCCAACATACCTGCCACTGTACAGTAACTATCACGGCACAACATACCTCCCACTGTACAGTAACCATCACGGCCAGGCATACCTCCCTCTGTACAGTAACCATCACACACCGACATTCCTCCCACTGTACAGTAACCGTCACAGCCCGACATACCTCCCACTGTACAGTAACCATCACGGCCCGACACGCCTCCCACTGAGCTGTAACCATCACGGCCCAACATACCTCCCACTGTACAGTAACTATCACGGCACAACATACCTCCAATTGTACAGTAACCATCGCAGACAGGCATACCTCCCTCTCCATTGTAACGATCACACCCCGACATTCCTCCCACTGTACAGTAACCGTTACAGCCCAACATACCTCCCACTGTACAGTAACAATCGAGGCCCAACATACCACCAATTGTACAGTGACCATCACAGCCCGACATACCTCCCACTGTACCATAACCGTCACGGCCCGATATACCTCCCACTGTACAGTGACCGTCATGGCCCGAAATACCTCCCACTGTAGAGTAACCGTCACGGCCCGACATAACTCCCACTGTACAGTAACCACTACGGCCCGACATAGCTCCCACTATACAGTAACCATCACGGCCCGACATACCATCCATTATACAGTAACCATCACACCCCGACATACGTTCCACTGTGCAGTAACAGCCACATCTCGACATACCTCCCACTGTACAGTAACCAAAACACTCTGACATATCTCCCACTGTACAGTAACCATTACGGCCCAACATTCCTCCCACTGTATAGTAACCATAACGGGCCCACATACCTCCCACTGTACAGTAACCATCACGGCCAGACATGCCTCCCACTGTACAGTAACCATCACACACCGACATTCCTCCCACTGTACAGTAAACATCAGGGCCCGACATACCTCCCACTGTACAGTAACCATCACGGCCCGAAATACCTCCCACTGCACAGTGAAAATCACAGCCCGACATAGCTCACACTGTACAGTAACCGTCACGGCCTGAGCTACCTCCCACTGGAGAGTAACAGTCACGCCTGACATACCTCCCACTGTACACTAACCATCACAGCCTGACATAACACCCACTGTACAGTAACCATCACGGCCAGACTGACCTCCCACTGTACAGTAACCTTCATGGCCCGACATACCTCCCACTGTACAGTAACCGTCACGGCCCGACATACCTCCCTCTATACAGTAACCGTCACAGCCCGACATACCACCCACTGTACAGTAACCCGCACGACCCGACATACCACCTACTGTACAGTAACCGTCACGGCCGGACATACCTCCCACTGAACAGTAACCGTCACAGCACGACATACCTCCCACTGTACAGTAACCATCACGGTCCAACCTACCTCCTACTGTACAGTAACCATCACGACCAGACATACATCCCACTGTACAGTAACCATCACGGCCAGACATACCTCTCACTGTACAGTAACAATGAGGGCCCGACATACCTCCCACTGTACAGTAACCATCAGGGCCCGACATACCTTCCACTGTACAGTAACCGTCACGGCCCAACACACCTCCCACTGTACAGTTACTATCACGGCTCGACATATTTCCCACTGTACAATAGCTGTCACGGCCTGACATACCTCCCACTGTACAGTAACCATCACGGCCCGACATACCTGCCACTGTACAGTACCCATCACGGTCATATATACCTCCCACTGTACAGTAACCATCAGGGCCAGACATAGCTCCCACTGTACAGTAAACATCACGGCCTAACTTACCTCCAACTGTACAGTGACCATCACGGCCAGACATACCTCCCACTGTACAGTAACCATCACGGCCCGACATACCTCCCACTATACAGAAACCATCACGACCCGACATACCTGCCACTGCACAGTACCCATCACGGCCATATATACCTCCCACTGTACAGTAACCATCAGGGCCAGACATACCTCCCACTGTACAGTAAACATCACGGCCGAACTTACCTCCAACTGTACAGTGACCATCACGGTCAGACATACCTCCCACTGTACAGTAACCATCACGGCCCGACATGCCTCCCACTGTACAGTAACCATCACAGCCCAACATACCTCCCACTGTACAGTAACTATCACGGCACAACATACCTCCCACTGTACAGTAACCATCACGGCCAGGCATACCTCCCTCTCTGCAGAAACCATCACACCCCAACATTCCGCCCACTGTAGAGTAACCGTTACAGCCCGACCTACCTCCCACTGTACAGTAACAATCACGGGCCAACATACCAGCCATTGTACAGTGACCATCACAGCCCGACATACCTCCCACTGCACCATAACCGTCACGGCCCGATATGCCTCCCACAGTACAGTGACCGTCACGGCCCAACATACCTTGCACTGTACAGTAGCCGTCATGGCCCGACATACCTCCCACTGTACAGTAACCGTTACGGCCTGACATGCCTCCCACTGTACAGTAACCATCACGACCCGACATACCTCCCACTGTACAGTAAATATCACGGCCCGACATACCTCCCACTCTACAGTAACCGTCACAGCCCGACATACCTCCCACTGTACATTAACCGTCACAGCCCGACGTACCTCCCACTGTCAGTAACCATCAGGGCCCAACATACCTTCCACTGTACAGTAACCATCACGGCCCAACATACCTCCCACTCTACAGTAACCATCATGGCCAGGCATACCTCCCTCTCTACAGTAACCATCAAAGCCCGACATTTCTCCCACTGTACTGTAACCATCACGGTCCAACATACATCCCATTGTACAGTAGCCATCACGGCCCAACATACCTCCCACTGTACAGTAACCATCACGGCCCGACATGCCTCCCACTGTACAGTAACCTTCACGGCACAACATACATCCCACTGTACAGTAACCATCATGGCCAGGCATACCTCCCTCTCTACAGTAACCATCACACACCGACATTCCTCCCACTGTACAGTAACCGTCACAGCCCGACATACCTCCCACTGTACAGTAACCATCACGGCCCGACACGCCTCCAACTGAGCTGTAACCATCAGGGCCCAACATACCTCCCACTGTACAGTAACTATCACGGCACAACATACTTCCAATTGTACAGTAACCATCGCAGACAGGCATACCTCCCTCTCCATTGTAACCATCACACCCCGACATACCTCCCACTGTACAGTAACCGTCACGGCCCGATATACCTCCCACTGTACAGTGACCGTCACGGCCCGACATACCTCCCACTGTAGAGTAACCATCACACCCCGACATACCTCCCACTGTACAGTAACCGTCACGGCCCGATATACCTCCCTCTGTACAGTAACCATCACGGCCCGACTTACCTCCCACTGTACAGTAACCATCACGGCCCGACATAACTCCCACTGTACAGTAACCATCACGGCCCGACATAGCTCCCACTATACAGTAACCATCATGGCCCGACATACCACCCATTATACAGTAACCAGCACACCCCGACATACGTCCCACTGTGCAGTAACCGCCACATCTCGACATACCTCCCATTGTACAGTAACCATCACACCCCGACATATCTCCCACTGTACAGTAACCATTACGGCCCAACATTCCTCCCAATGTACAGTAACCGTCACGGCACAACATACCTCCCACTGTACAGTAACAATCAGGGCCCGACATACCTCCCACTGTACAGTAACCATCAGGGCCCGACATACCTTCCACTGTACAGTAACCGTCACGGCCCAACACACCTCCCACTGTACAATTACTATCACGGCCCAACACACCTCCCACTGTACAATTACTATCACGGCTCGACATATTTCCCACTGTACAATAGCTGTCACGGCCTGACATACCTCCCACTGTACAGTAACCTTCACGGCCCGACATACCTCCCACTGTACAGTAACCATCACGACCCGACATACCTCCCACTGTACAGTAACAATCACGACCCGACATACCTGCCATTGTACAGTACCCATCACAGCCATATATACCTCCCACTGTACAGTAACCACCAGGGCCAGACATACCTCCCACTGTACAGTAAACATCACGGCCTAACTTACCCCCAACTGTACAGTGACCATCACGGCCAGACATACCTCCCACTGTACAGTAACCGTCATGGCCCGACATACCTCCCACTGTAGAGTAACCGACATAGCCCGACATACTTCCCACTGCACAGTAACCGTCACCGCCAGACATACCTCCCACTGAACAGTAACCATCACGGCCCGACATACCTCCCACTGTACAGTAACCATCACGGCCCGACATACCTCCCACTGTTGAGTAAACATCACGACCCGACATACCTCCCACTGTACAGTACCCATCGTGGCCATATATACCTCCCACTGTACAGTAACGATCTCGGCCAGACATACCTCCCACTGTACAGTAAACATCACAGCCTAACATACCTCCCACTGTACAGTAACCATCACGGCCAGACATACCTCCCACTGTACAGTAACCGTCATGGCCCGACATACCTCCCACTGTAGAGTAACCGACATAGCCTGGCATACTTCACACTGTACAGCAACCATCACGGCCCGACATACCTCCCACTGTACAGTAACTGTCAGGGCCCAACACACCTCCCACTGTACAGTACCCATCACGCCCATATATACCTCCCACTGTACAGTAGCCATCACGGCCAGACATACCTCCCTCTGTACAGTAACCGTCATGGCCCTACATACCTCCCACTGTACATTAAACATCACGACCCGACATACCTCCCAAAGTACAGTACCCATCACGGCCATATATACCTCCCACTGTACAGTAACCATCACACCCAGACATACCTCCCACTGTACAGTAAACATCACAGCCTAACATACCTCCAACTGTACAGTAGCCATCACGGCCAGACATACCTCCCTCTGTACAGTAACCGTCATGGCCCTACATACCTCCCACTGTACATTAAACATCACGACCCGACATACCTCCCACTGTACAGTAACCATCACAGCCAGACATACCTCCCACTGTACAGTAAACATCACAGCCTAACATACCTCCAACTGTACAGTAACCATCACGGCCAGACATACCGCCCACTGTACAGTAACCGTCATGGCCCGACATAGCTCCCACTGTAGAGTAACCGACATAGCCCGACATACTCCCCACTGTACAGCAACCATCACGGCCCGACATACCTCCCACTGTACAGCAACCATCACAGCCCGACATACCTCCCACTGTACAGTAACCGTCACGGCCCAACACACCTCCCACTGTACAGTAACCATCACGGCTCGACATATTTCCCACTGTACAATAGCTGTCACGGCCCGACATACCTCCCACTGTACAGTAACCATCACGGCCCGACATACCTCCCACTGTACAGTAACCATCACGACCCGACATATCTCCCACTGTACAGTACCCATCACGGCCATATATACCTCCCACTGTACAGTAACCATCACAGCCAGACATACCTCCCACTGTACAGTAAACATCACAGCCTAACATACCTCCAACTGTACAGTAACCATCATGGCCCGACATACCTCCCATTGTACAGTAACAGTCAAGGCCCGACATGCCTCCCACTGTACAGTAACCGTCACGGCCAGACATACCTCCCCCTGTACAGTAACCATCATGGCCCGACATACCTCCCACTGTACAGTAACCATCATGGCCCGACATACCTCCCACTGTACAGTAACCGTCATGGCCCGACATACCTCCCACTGTACAGTAAACATCACTGCCTAACATACCTCCAACTGTACAGTAACCGTCACGGACAGACATACCTCCCACTGTACAGTAACCGTCAAGGCCCGACATACCTCCCACTGTACAGTAACTGTCACGGCCAGACATACCTCCCACTGTACAGTAACCATCATGGCCCGACATACCTCCCACTGTACAGTAAACATCACGGCCCGACATACCTCCCACCGTACAGTAACCGTCACGGCCCGACATACCTCCCACTGTACAGTCACCTTCACAGCCTGACATACCTCCCACTGTACAGTAACCATCACGGCGAGACATACCTCCCACTGTACAGTAACCGTCATGGCCCGACATACCTCCCACTGTAGAGTAACCGACATAGCCCGACATACTTCACACTGTACAGCAACCATCACGGCCCGACATACCTCCCACTGTACAGTAACCATCACGGCCCGACATACATTCCTCTGTACAGTAACCGTAAGGGCCCAACACACCTCCCACTGTACAGTAACCATCACGGCTCGACATATTTCCCACTGTACAATAGCTGTCACGGCCCGACATACCTCCCACTGTACAGTAACCATCACGACCCGACATACCTCCCACTGTACAGTAACCATCACGGCCCGACATACCTCCCACTGTACAGTAAACATCACAGCCTAACATACCTCCAACTGTACAGTAACCATCACGGCCAGGCATTCCTCCCTCTGTACAGTAACCATCACACACCGACATTCCTCCCACTGTACAGTAACCATCACGGCCCGACATGCCTCCCACTATACAGTAACCAACACGGCCCAACATACCTCCCACTGTACAGTAACTATCACGGCACAACTTACTCCCACTGTACAGTAACCATCACGGCCAGGCATACCTCCCTCTCTACAATAACCATCACACCCCGACATTTCTCCCATTGTACAGTAAACATCACGCCCCAACATACCTCCCACTGTAAAGTAACCGACACGACCCGACATACATCCCACTGTACAGTAACCATCACGGTCAGACATAACTGCCACTGTACAGTAACCGTCACGGCCCAACACACCTCCCACTGCACAGTAACGATCACACCCCGACATACCTCCCACTGTACAGTAACCATCACACCCCGACATATCTCCCACCGTACAGTAGCCATCACGGCCCAACATACCTCCCACTGTACAGTAGACATCACGACCCGACATGCCTCCCACTGTACAGTAACCATCACGGCCCGACATGCCTCCCACTGTACAGTAACCATCACAGCCCAACATACCTCCCACTGTACAGTAACTATCACGGCACAACATACCTCCCACTGTACAGTAACCATCACGGCCAGGCATACCTCCCTCTCTGCAGAAACCATCACACCCCAACATTCCGCCCACTGTAGAGTAACCGTTACAGCCCGACCTACCTCCCACCGTACAGTAACAATCACGGGCCAACATACCACCCATTGTACAGTGACCATCACAGCCCGACATCCCTCCCACTGCACCATAACCGTCACGGCCCGATATGCCTCCCACAGTACAGTGACCGTCACGGCCCAACATACCTCCCACTGTACAGTGACCGTCATGGCCCAACATACCTTGCACTGTACAGTAGCCGTCATGGCCCGACATACCTCCCACTGTACAGTAACCGTTACGGCCTGACATACCTCCCACTGTACAGTAACCATCACGACCCGACATACCTCCCACTGTACAGTAAATATCACGGCCCGACATACCTCCCACTCTACAGTAACCGTCACAGCCCGACATACCTCCCACTGTACATTAACCGTCACAGCCCGACGTACCTCCCACTGTCAGTAACCATCAGGGCCCAACATACCTTCCACTGTACAGTAACTATCACGGCCCAACATACCTCCCACTCTACAGTAACCATCAAAGCCCGACATTTCTCCCACTGTACTGTAACCATCACGGTCCAACATACATCCCACTGTACAGTAGCCATCACGGCCAACATACCTCCCACTGTACAGTAACCATCACGGCCCGACATGCCTCCCACTGTACAGTAACCTTCACGGCACAACATACATCCCACTGTACAGTAACCATCATGGCCAGGCATACCTCCCTCTCTACAGTAACCATCACACACCGACATTCCTCCCACTGTACAGTAACCGTCACAGCCAGACATGCCTCCCACTGTACAGTAACCATCACGGCCCGACACGCCTCCAACTGAGCTGTAACCAACAGGGCCCAACATACCTCCCACTGTACAGTAACTATCACGGCACAACATACTTCCAATTGTACAGTAACCATCGCAGACAGGCATACCTCCCTCTCCATTGTAACCATCACACCCCGACATACCTCCCACTGTACAGTAACCGTCACGGCCCGATATACCTCCCACTGTACAGTGACCGTCACGGCCCGACATACCTCCCACTGTAGAGTAACCGTCACGGCCCGACATACCTCCCACTTTACACTAACCGTCACAGCCCGACTTACCTCCCACTGTACAGTAACCATCACGGCCCGACATAACTCCCACTATACAGTAACCATCATGGCCCGACATACCACCCATTATACAGTAACCATCACACTGTACAGTACCCATCGCGGCCATATATACCTCCCACTGTACAGTAACGATCTCGGCCAGACATACCTCCCACTGTACAGTAAACATCACAGCCTAACATACCTCCCACTGTACAGTAACCATCACGGCCAGACATACCTCCCACTGTACAGTAACCGTCATGGCCCGACATACCTCCCACTGTAGAGTAACCGACATAGCCTGGCATACTTCACACTGTACAGCAACCATCACGGCCCGACATACCTCCCACTGTACAGTAACCGTCAGGGCAAAACACACCTCCCACTGTACAGTAACCATCACGGCTCGACATATTTCCCACTGTACAGTTACCATCACGGCTCGACATATTTCCCACTGTACAATAGCTGTCACGGCCCGACATACCTCCCACTGTACAGTACCCATCACGCCCACATATACCTCCCACTGTACAGTAACCATCACAGCCAGACATACCTCCCACTGTACAGTAAACATCACAGCCTAACATACCTCCAACTGTACAGTAACCATCACGGCCAGACATACCTCCCACTGTACAGTAACCGTCATGGCCCTACATACCTCCCACTGTACATTAAACATCACGACCCGACATACCTCCCACTGTACAGTAACCATCACGGCCATATATACCTCCCACTGTACAGTAACCATCTCGGCCAGACATACCTCCCACTGTACAGTAAACATCACAGCCTAACATACCTCCAACTGTACAGTAACCATCACGGCCAGACATACCGCCCACTGTACAGTAACCGTCATGGCCCGACATAGCTCCCACTGTAGAGTAACCGACATAGCCCGACATACTTCCCACTGTACAGCAACCATCACGGCCCAACACACCTCCCACTGTACAGTAACCATCACGGCTCGACATATTTCCCACTGTACAATAGCTGTCACGGCCCGACATACCTCCCACTGTACAGTAACCATCACGGCCCGACATACCTCCCACTGTACAGTAACCATCACGACCCGACATATCTCCCACTGTACAGTACCCATCACGGCCATATATACCTCCCACTGTACAGTAACCATCACAGCCAGACATACCTCCCACTGTACAGTAAACATCACAGCCTAACATACCTCCAACTGTACAGTAACCATCATGGCCTGACATACCTCCCACTGTACAGTAACAGTCAAGGCCCGACATGCCTCCCACTGTACAGTGACCGTCACGGCCAGACATACCTCCCCCTGTACAGTAACCATCATGGCCCGACATACCTCCCACTGTACAGTAACCATCATGGCCCGACATACCTCCCACTGTACAGTAACCGTCATGGCCCGACATAACTCCCACTATACAGTAAACATCACAGCCTAACATACCTCCAACTGTACAGTAACCGTCACGGACAGACATACCTCCCACTGTAAAGTAACCGTCAAGGCCCGACATACCTCCCACTGTACAGTAACTGTCACGGCCAGACATACCTCCCACTGTACAGTAACCATCATGGCCCGACATACCTCCCACTGTACAGTAAACATCACGGCCCGACATACCTCCCACCGTACAGTAACCGTCACGGCCTGACATACCTCCCACTGTACAGTCACCTTCACAGCCTGACATACCTCCCACTGTACAGTAACCATCACGGCGAGACATACCTCCCACTGTACAGTAACCGTCATGGCCCGACATATCTCCCACTGTAGAGTAACCGACATAGCCCGACATACTTCACACTGTACAGCAACCATCACGGCCCGACATACCTCCCACTGTACAGTAACCATCACGGCCCGACATACATTCCTCTGTACAGTAACCGTAAGGGCCCAACACACCTCCCACTGTACAGTAACCATCACGGCTCGACATATTTCCCACTGTACAGTTACCATCACGGCACGACATATTTCCCACTGTACAATAGCTGTCACGGCCCGACATACCTCCCACTGTACAGTAACCATCACGACCCGACATACCTCCCACTGTACAGTAACCATCACGACCCGACATACCTCCCACTGTACAGTACCCATCACGGCCATATATACCTCCCACTGTACAGTAACGATCTCGGCCAGACATACCTCCCACTGTACAGTAAACATCACAGCCTAACATACCTCCAACTGTACAGTAACCATCACGGCCAGGCATTCCTCCCTCTGTACAGTAACCATCACACCCCGACATTTCTCCCATTGTACAGTAAACATCACGGCCCAACATACCTCCCACTGTAAAGTAACCGACACGACCCGACATACATCCCACTGTACAGTAACCATCACGGTCAGACATAACTGCCACTGTACAGTAACCGTCACGGCCCAACACACCTCCCACTGCACAGTAACGATCACACCCCGACATACCTCCCACTGTACAGTAACCATCACACCCCGACATATCTCCCACCGTACAGTAGCCATCACGGCCCAACATACCTGCCACTGTACAGTAGACATCACGACCCGACATGCCTCCCACTGTACAGTAACCATCACGGCCCGACATGCCTCCCACTGTACAGTAACCATCACAGCCCAACATACCTCCCACTGTACAGTAACTATCACGGCACAACATACCTCCCACTGTACAGTAACCATCACAGCCAGGCATACCTCCCTCTCTGCAGAAACCATCACACCCCAACATTCCGCCCACTGTAGAGTAACCGTTACAGCCCGACCTACCTCCCACTGTACAGTAACAATCACGGGCCAACATACCACCCATTGTACAGTGACCATCGCAGCCCGACATACCTCCCACTGCACCATAACCGTCACGGCCTGATATGCCTCCCACAGTACAGTGACCGTCACGGCCCAACATACCTCCCACTGTACAGTGACCGTCATGGCCCAACATACCTTGCACTGTACAGTAGCCGTCATGGCCCGACATACCTCCCACTGTACAGTAACCGTAACGGCCTGACATACCTCCCACTGTACAGTAACCATCACGACCCGACATACCTCCCACTGTACAGTAAATATCACGGCCCGACATACCTCCCACTCTACAGTAACCGTCACAGCCCGACATACCTCCCACTGTACATTAACCGTCACAGCCCGACGTACCTCCCACTGTCAGTAACCATCAGGGCCCAACATACCTTCCACTGTACAGTAACTATCACGGCCCAACATACCTCCCACTCTACAGTAACCATCAAAGCCCGACATTTCTCCCACTGTACTGTAACCATCACGGTCCAACATACATCCCACTGTACAGTAACCATCACGGCCCGACATGCCTCCCACTGTACAGTAACCTTCACGGCACAACAAACATCCCACTGTACAGTAACCATCATGGCCAGGCATACCTCCCTCTCTACAGTAACCATCACACACCGACATTCCTCCCACTGTACAGTAACCGTCACAGCCAGACATGCCTCCCACTGTACAGTAACCATCACGGCCCGACACGCCTCCAACTGAGCTGTAACCAACAGGGCCCAACATACCTCCCACTGTACAGTAACTATCACGGCACAACATACTTCCAATTGTACAGTAACCATCGCAGACAGGCATACCTCCCTCTCCATTGTAACCATCACACCCCGACATACCTCCCACTGTACAGTAACCGTCACGGCCCGATATACCTCCCACTGTACAGTGACCGTCACGGCCCGACATACCTCCCACTGTAGAGTAACCGTCACGGCCCGACATACCTCCCACTTTACACTAACCGTCACAGCCCGACTTACCTCCCACTGTACAGTAACCATCACGGCCCGACATAACTCCCACTGTACAGTAACCATCACGGCCCGACATAGCTCCCACTATACAGTAACCATCATGGCCCGACATACCACCCATTATACAGTAACCATCACACTGTACAGTACCCATCGCGGCCATATATACCTCCCACTGTACAGTAACGATCTCGGCCAGACATACCTCCCACTGTACAGTAAACATCACAGCCTAACATACCTCCCACTGTACAGTAACCATCACGGCCAGACATACCTCCCACTGTACAGTAACCGTCATGGCGCGACATACCTCCCACTGTAGAGTAACCGACATAGCCTGGCATACTTCACACTGTACAGCAAGCATCACGGCCCGACATCCCTCCCACTGTACAGTAACCGTCAGGGCAAAACACACCTCCCACTGTACAGTAACCATCACGGCTCGACATATTTCCCACTGTACAGTTACCATCACGGCTCGACATATTTCCCACTGTACAATAGCTGTCACGGCCCGACATACCTCCCACTGTACAGTACCCATCACGCCCACATATACCTCCCACTGTACAGTAACCATCACAGCCAGACATACCTCCCACTGTACAGTAAACATCACAGCCTAACATACCTCCAACTGTACAGTAACCATCACGGCCAGACATACCTCCCACTGTACAGTAACCGTCATGGCCCTACATACCTCCCACTGTACATTAAACATCACGACCCGACATACCTCCCACTGTACAGTAACCATCACGGCCATATATACCTCCCACTGTACAGTAACCATCTCGGCCAGACATACCTCCCACTGTACAGTAAACATCACAGCCTAACATACCTCCAACTGTACAGTAACCATCACGGCCAGACATACCGCCCACTGTACAGTAACCGTCATGGCCCGACATAGCTCCCACTGTAGAGTAACCGACATAGCCCGACATACTTCCCACTGTACAGCAACCATCACAGCCCGACATACCTCCCACTGTACAGTAACCGTCACGGCCCAACACACCTCCCACTGTACAGTAACCATCACGGCTCGACATATTTCCCACTGTACAATAGCTGTCACGGCCCGACATACCTCCCACTGTACAGTAACCATCACGGCCCGACATACCTCCCACTGTACAGTAACCATCACGACCCGACATATCTCCCACTGTACAGTACCCATCACGGCCATATATACCTCCCACTGTACAGTAACCATCACACCCAGACATACCTCCCACTGTACAGTAAACATCACAGCCTAACATACCTCCAACTGTACAGTAACCATCATGGCCCGACATACCTCCCACTGTACAGTAACCGTCAAGGCCCGACATGCCTCCCACTGTACAGTAACTGTCACGGCCAGACATACCTCCCACTGTACAGTAACCATCATGGCCCGACATACCTCCCACCGTACAGTAAACATCACGGCCCGACATACCTCCCACTGTACAGTCACCTTCACAGCCTGACATACCTCCCACTGTACAGTAACCATCACGGCGAGACATACCTCCCACTGTACAGTAACCGTCATGGCCCGACATACCTCCCACTGTAGAGTAACCGACATAGCCCGACATACTTCACACTGTACAGCAACCATCACGGCCCGACATACCTCCCACTGTACAGTAACCATCACGGCCCGACATACATTCCTCTGTACAGTAACCGTAAGGGCCCAACACACCTCCCACTGTACAGTAACCATCACGGCTCGACATATTTCCCACTGTACAGTTACCATCACGGCACGACATATTTCCCACTGTACAATAGCTGTCACGGCCCGACATACCTCCCACTGTACAGTAACCATCACGACCCGACATACCTCCCACTGTACAGTAACCATCACGACCCGACATACCTCCCACTGTACAGTACCCATCACGGCCATATATACCTCCCACTGTACAGTAACGATCTCGGCCAGACATACCTCCCACTGTACAGTAAACATCACAGCCTAACATTCCTCCCTCTGTACAGTAACCATCACACCCCGACATTTCTCCCATTGTACAGTAAACATCACGGCCCAACATACCTCCCACTGTAAAGTAACCGACACGACCCGACATACATCCCACTGTACAGTAACCATCACGGTCAGACATAACTGCCACTGTACAGTAACCGTCACGGCCCAACACACCTCCCACTGCACAGTAACGATCACACCCCGACATACCTCCCACTGTACAGTAACCATCACACCCCGACATATCTCCCACCGTACAGTAGCCATCACGGCCCAACATACCTGCCACTGTACAGTAGACATCACGACCCGACATGCCTCCCACTGTACAGTAACCATCACGGCCCGACATGCCTCCCACTGTACAGTAACCATCACAGCCCAACATACCTCCCACTGTACAGTAACCATCACGACCCGACATACCTCCCACTGTACAGTAAATATCACGGCCCGACATACCTCCCACTCTACAGTAACCGTCACAGCCCGACATACCTCCCACTGTACATTAACCGTCACAGCCCGACGTACCTCCCACTGTCAGTAACCATCAGGGCCCAACATACCTTCCACTGTACAGTAACTATCACGGCCCAACATACCTCCCACTCTACAGTAACCATCAAAGCCCGACATTTCTCCCACTGTACTGTAACCATCACGGTCCAACATACATCCCACTGTACAGTAGCCATCACGGCCAACATACCCCCCACTGTACAGTAACCATCACGGCCCGACATGCCTCCCACTGTACAGTAACCTTCACGGCACAACATACATCCCACTGTACAGTAACCATCATGGCCAGGCATACCTCCCTCTCTACAGTAACCATCACACACCGACATTCCTCCCACTGTACAGTAACCGTCACAGCCAGACATGCCTCCCACTGTACAGTAACCATCACGGCCCGACACGCCTCCAACTGAGCTGTTCCCAACAGGGCCCAACATACCTCCCACTGTACAGTAACTATCACGGCACAACATACTTCCAATTGTACAGTAACCATCGCAGACAGGCATACCTCCCTCTCCATTGTAACCATCACACCCCGACATACCTCCCACTGTACAGTAACCGTCACGGCCCGATATACCTCCCACTGTACAGTGACCGTCACGGCCCGACATACCTCCCACTGTAGAGTAACCGTCACAGCCCGACATACCTCCCACTTTACACTAACCGTCACAGCCCGACTTACCTCCCACTGTACAGTAACCATCACGGCCCGACATAACTCCCACTGTACAGTAACCATCACGGCCCGACATAGCTCCCACTATACAGTAACCATCATGGCCCGACATACCACCCATTATACAGTAACCATCACACTGTACAGTACCCATCGCGGCCATATATACCTCCCACTGTACAGTAACGATCTCGGCCAGACATATCTCCCACTGTACAGTAAACATCACAGCCTAACATACCTCCCACTGTACAGTAACCATCACGGCCAGACATACCTCCCACTGTACAGTAACCGTCATGGCCCGACATACCTCCCACTGTAGAGTAACCGACATAGCCCGACATACTTCACACTGTACAGCAACCATCACGGCCCGACATACCTCCCACTGTACAGTAACCATCACGGCCCGACATACATTCCTCTGTACAGTAACCGTAAGGGCCCAACACACCTCCCACTGTACAGTAACCATCACGGCTCGACATATTTCCCACTGTACAGTTACCATCACGGCACGACATATTTCCCACTGTACAATAGCTGTCACGGCCCGACATACCTCCCACTGTACAGTAACCATCACGACCCGACATACCTCCCACTGTACAGTAACCATCACGGCTCGACATATTTCCCACTGTACAGTTACCATCACGGCACGACATATTTCCCACTGTACAATAGCTGTCACGGCCCGACATACCTCCCACTGTACAGTAACCTTCACGGCACAACATACATCCCACTGTACAGTAACCATCATGGCCAGGCATACCTCCCTCTCTACAGTAACCATCACACACCGACATTCCTCCCACTGTACAGTAACCGTCACAGCCAGACATGCCTCCCACTGTACAGTAACCATCACGGCCCGACACGCCTCCAAATGAGCTGTAACCAACAGGGCCCAACATACCTCCCACTGTACAGTAACTATCACGGCACAACATACTTCCAATTGTACAGTAACCATCGCAGACAGGCATACCTCCCTCTCCATTGTAACCATCACACCCCGACATACCTCCCACTGTACAGTAACCGTCACGGCCCGATATACCTCCCACTGTACAGTGACCGTCACGGCCCGACATACCTCCCACTGTAGAGTAACCGTCACGGCCCGACATACCTCCCACTTTACACTAACCGTCACAGCCCGACTAACCTCCCACTGTACAGTAACCATCACGGCCCGACATAACTCCCACTGTACAGTAACCATCACGGCCCGACATAGCTCCCACTATACAGTAACCATCATGGCCCGACATACCACCCATTATACAGTAACCATCACACTGTACAGTACCCATCGCGGCCATATATACCTCCCACTGTACAGTAACGATCTCGGCCAGACATACCTCCCACTGTACAGTAAACATCACAGCCTAACATACCTCCCACTGTACAGTAACCATCACGGCCAGACATACCTCCCACTGTACAGTAACCGTCATGGCCCGACATACCTCCCACTGTAGAGTAACCGACATAGCCTGGCATACTTCACACTGTACAGCAACCATCACAGCCCGACATACCTCCCACTGTACAGTAACCGTCAGGGCAAAACACACCTCCCACTGTACAGTAACCATCACGGCTCGACATATTTCCCACTGTACAGTTACCATCACGGCTCGACATATTTCCCACTGTACAATAGCTGTCACGGCCCGACATACCTCCCACTGTACAGTACCCATCACGCCCACATATACCTCCCACTGTACAGTAACCATCACAGCCAGACATACCTCCCACTGTACAGTAAACATCACAGCCTAACATACCTCCAACTGTACAGTAACCATCACGGCCAGACATACCTCCCACTGTACAGTAACCGTCATGGCCCTACATACCTCCCACTGTACATTAAACATCACGACCCGACATACCTCCCACTGTACAGTACCCATCACGGCCATATATACCTCCCACTGTACAGTAACCATCTCGGCCAGACATACCTCCCAGTGTACAGTAAACATCACAGCCTAACATACCTCCACTGTACAGTAACCATCACGGCCAGACATACCGCCCACTGTACAGTAACCGTCATGGCCCGACATAGCTCCCACTGTAGAGTAACCGACATAGCCCGACATACTTCCCACTGTACAGCAACCATCACAGCCCGACATACCTCCCACTGTACAGTAACCGTCACGGCCCAACACACCTCCCACTGTACAGTAACCATCACGGCTCGACATATTTCCCACTGTACAATAGCTGTCACGGCCCGACATACCTCCCACTGTACAGTAACCATCACGGCCCGACATACCTCCCACTGTACAGTAACCATCACGACCCGACATATCTCCCACTGTACAGTACCCATCACGGCCATATATACCTCCCACTGTACAGTAACCATCACACCCAGACATACCTCCCACTGTACAGTAAACATCACAGCCTAACATACCTCCAACTGTACAGTAACCATCATGGCCCGACATACCTCCCACTGTACAGTAACCGTCAAGGCCCGACATGCCTCCCACTGTACAGTAACCGTCACGGCCAGACATACCTCCCCCTGTACAGTAACCATCATGGCCCGACATACCTCCCACTGTACAGTAACCATCATGGCCCGACATACCACCCACTGTACAGTAACCGTCATGGCCCGACATAACTCCCACTATACAGTAAACATCACAGCCTAACATACCTCCAACTGTACAGTAACCGTCACGGACAGACATACCTCCCACTGTAAAGTAACCGTCAAGGCCCGACATACCTCCCACTGTACAGTAACTGTCACGGCCAGACATACCTCCCACTGTACAGTAACCATCATGGCCCGACATACCTCCCACTGTACAGTAAACATCACGGCCCGACATACCTCCCACTGTACAGTAACCGTCACGGCCAGACATACCTCCCACTGTACAGTAACCATCATGGCCCGACATACCTCCCACTGTACAGTAAACATCACGGCCCGACATACCTCCCACTGTACAGTCACCTTCACAGCCTGACATACCTCCCACTGTACATTAACCGTCACAGCCCGACATACCTCCCACTGTCAGTAACCATCAGGGCCCGACATACCTTCCACTGTACAGGAACCGTCACGTCCCAACACAACTCCCAATGTACAGTAACCATCACGGCTCGACATTTTTCCCACTGTAGAATAGCTGTCACGGCCCGACATACCTCCCAATGTACAGTACCCATCAGGGCCCGACATACCTTCCACTGTACAGTAACCATCACGGCCCAACACACCTCCCACTGTACACTAACCATCACGGCTCAACATATTTCCCTCTGTACAATAGCTGTCACGGCCCGACATACCTCCCACTGTACAGTAACCGTCACGGCCCGTCATACCTCCCACTGTACAGTAAACATCACGACCCGACATACCTCCCTCTGTACAGTAACCGTCAAGGCCCGACATACCTCCCACTGTACAGTAACCGTCACGGCCAAACATACCTCCCACTGTTCAGTAACCATCATGGCCCGACATACCTCCCACTGTACAGTAACCATCACGGCCCGACATACCTCCCACTGTACAGTAACCCTCACGGCCCGACATACCTCCCACTGTACAGTCATCTTCACAGCCTGACATACTTCCCACTGTACAGTAACCGTCACGGCCAAACATACCTCCCACTGTACAGTAACCATCATGGCCCGACATACCTCCCACTGTAGAGTAACCGACATAGCCCGACATACTTCCCACTGTACAGCAACCATCACAGCCCGACATACCTCCCACTGTACAGTAACCGTCACGGCCCAACACACCTCCCACTGTACAGTAACCATCACGGCTCGACATATTTCCCACTGTACAATAGCTGTCACGGCCCGACATACCTCCCACTGTACAGTAACCATCACGGCCAGACATACCTCCCACTGTACAGTAACCATCACGACCCGACATATCTCCCACTGTACAGTACCCATCACGGCCATATATACCTCCCACTGTACAGTAACCATCACACCCAGACATACCTCCCACTGTACAGTAAACATCACAGCCTAACATACTTCCAACTGTACAGTAACCATCATGGCCCGACATACCTCCCACTGTACAGTAACCGTCAAGGCCCGACATGCCTCTCACTGTACAGTAACCGTCACGGCCAGACATACCTCCCCCTGTACAGTAACCATCATGGCCCGACATACCTCCCACTGTACAGTAACCATCATGGCCCGACATACCTCCCACTGTACAGTAACCGTCATGGCCCGACATACCTCCCACTGTACAGTAAACATCACAGCCTAACATACCTCCAACTGTACAGTAACCGTCACGGCCAGACATACCTCCCACTGTACAGTAACCGTCAAGGCCCGACATACCTCCCACTGTACAGTCACCTTCACAGCCTGACATACCTCCCACTGTACAGTAACCGTCACGGCCCGACATACCTCCCACTGTACATTAACCGTCACAGCCCGACATACCTCCCACTGTCAGTAACCATCAGGGCCCGACATACCTTCCACTGTACAGTAACCGTCACGGCCCAACACAACTCCCACTGTACAGTAACCATCACGGCTCGACATATTTCCCACTGTACAATAGCTGTCACGGCCCGACATACCTCCCACTGTACAGTAACCATCACGACCCGACATACCTCCCACTTTACAGTACCCATCACGACCCGACATACCTCCCACTGTACAGTAACCATCACGACCCGACATACCTCCCACTGTACAGTACACATCACGGCCATATATACCTCCCACTGTACAGTAACCATCACAGCCAGACATACCTCCCACTGTACAGTAAACATCACAGCCTAACATACCTCCAACTGTACAGTAACCATCATGGCCCGACATACCTCCCACTGTACAGTAAACATCACAGCCTAACATACCTCCAACTGTACAGTAACCATCACGGCCAGACATACCTCCCACTGTACAGTAACCGTCAAGGCCCGACATACCTCCCACTGTACAGTAACCGTCACGGCCAGACATACCTCCCACTGT
The DNA here is from genome assembly GCF_037043375.1 of Chiloscyllium plagiosum. Taxonomy (NCBI): domain Eukaryota; kingdom Metazoa; phylum Chordata; class Chondrichthyes; order Orectolobiformes; family Hemiscylliidae; genus Chiloscyllium; species Chiloscyllium plagiosum. The sequence goes on along the minus strand of NW_028270143.1, from coordinate 23,916,864 downwards.
ACAGTAACCATCATGGCCCGACATACCTCCCACTGTACAGTAAACATCACAGCCTAACATACCTCCAACTGTACAGTAACCATCACGGCCAGACATACCTCCCACTGTACAGTAACCGTCAAGGCCCGACATACCTCCCACTGTACAGTAACCGTCACGGCCCGACATACCTCCCACTGTACAGTCACCTTCACAGCCTGACATACCTCCCACTGTACATTAACCGTCACAGCCCGACATACCTCCCACTGTCAGTAACCATCAGGGCCCGACATACCTTCCACTGTACAGGAACCGTCACGTCCCAACAGAACTCCCAATGTACAGTAACCATCACGGCTCGACATTTTTCCCACTGTAGAATAGCTGTCACGGCCCGACATACCTCCCAATGTACAGTACCCATCAGGGCCCGACATACCTTCCACTGTACAGTAACCATCACGGCCCAACACACCTCCCACTGTACACTAACCATCACGGCTCAACATATTTCCCTCTGTACAATAGCTGTCACGGCCCGACATACCTCCCACTGTACAGTAACCATCACGGCCCGTCATACCTCCCACTGTACAGTAACCATCACGACCCGACATACCTCCCTCTGTACAGTAACCGTCAAGGCCCGACATACCTCCCACTGTACAGTAACCGTCACGGCCAAACATACCTCCCTCTGTTCAGTAACCATCATGGCCCGACATACCTCCCACTGTACAGTAACCATCACGGCCCGACATACCTCCCACTGTACAGTAACCCTCACGGCCCGACATACCTCCCACTGTACAGTCACCTTCACAGCCTGACATACCTCCCACTGTACAGTAACCGTCACGGCCAAACATACCTCCCACTGTACAGTAACCATCATGGCCCGACATACCTCCCACTGTAGAGTAACCGACATAGCCCGACATACTTCCCACTGTACAGCAACCATCACAGCCCGACATACCTCCCACTGTACAGTAACCGTCACGGCCCAACACACCTCCCACTGTACAGTAACCATCACGGCTCGACATATTTCCCACTGTACAATAGCTGTCATGGCCCGACATACCTCCCACTGTACAGTAACCATCACGGCCCGACATACCTCCCACTGTACAGTAACCATCACGACCCGACATATCTCCCACTGTACAGTACCCATCACGGCCATATATACCTCCCACTGTACAGTAACCATCACACCCAGACATACCTCCCACTGTACAGTAAACATCACAGCCTAACATACCTCCAACTGTACAGTAACCATCATGGCCCGACATACCTCCCACTGTACAGTAACCGTCAAGGCCCGACATGCCTCTCAATGTACAGTAACCGTCACGGCCAGACATACCTCCCCCTGTACAGTAACCATCATGGCCCGACATACCTCCCACTGTACAGTAACCATCATGGCCCGACATACCTCCCACTGTACAGTAACCGTCATGGCCCGACATACCTCCCACTGTACAGTAAACATCACAGCCTAACATACCTCCAACTGTACAGTAACCGTCACGGCCCGACATACCTCCCACTGTACAGTCACCTTCACAGCCTGACATACCTCCCACTGTACAGTAACCGTCACGGCCCGACATACCTCCCACTGTACAGTAAACATCATGGCCCGACATACCTCCCACCGTACAGTAACCGTCACGGCCCGACATACCTCCCACTGTACAGTCACCTTCACAGCCTGACATACCTCCCACTGTACAGTAACCATCACGGCGAGACATACCTCCCACTGTACAGTAACCGTCATGGCCCGACATACCTCCCACTGTAGAGTAACCGACATAGCCCGACATACTTCACACTGTACAGCAACCATCACGGCCCGACATACCTCCCACTGTACAGTAACCATCACGGCCCGACATACATTCCTCTGTACAGTAACCGTAAGGGCCCAACACACCTCCCACTGTACAGTAACCATCACGACCCGACATACCTCCCACTGTACAGTAACCATCACGACCCGACATACCTCCCACTGTACAGTACCCATCACGGCCATATATACCTCCCACTGTACAGTAACCATCACGACCCGACATACCTCCCACTGTACAGTAACGATCTCGGCCAGACATACCTCCCACTGTACAGTAAACATCACAGCCTAACATACCTCCAACTGTACAGTAACCATCACGGCCAGGCATTCCTCCCTCTGTACAGTAACCATCACACCCCGACATTTCTCCCATTGTACAGTAAACATCACGGCCCAACATACCTCCCACTGTAAAGTAACCGACACGACCCGACATACATCCCACTGTACAGTAACCATCACGGTCAGACATAACTGCCACTGTACAGTAACCGTCACGGCCCAACACACCTCCCACTGCACAGTAACGATCACACCCCGACATACCTCCCACTGTACAGTAACCATCACACCCCGACATATCTCCCACCGTACAGTAGCCATCACGGCCCAACATACCTGCCACTGTACAGTAGACATCACGACCCGACATGCCTCCCACTGTACAGTAACCATCACGGCCCGACATGCCTCCCACTGTACAGTAACCATCACAGCCCAACATACCTCCCACTGTACAGTAACTATCACGGCACAACATACCTCCCACTGTACAGTAACCATCACGGCCAGGCATACCTCCCTCTCTGCAGAAACAATCACACCCCAACATTCCGCCCACTGTAGAGTAACCGTTACAGCCCGACCTACCTCCCACTGTACAGTAACAATCACGGGCCAACATACCACCCATTGTACAGTGACCATCACAGCCCGACATACCTCCCACTGCACCATAACCGTCACGGCCCGATATGCCTCCCACAGTACAGTGACCGTCACGGCCCAACATACCTCCCACTGTACAGTGACCGTCATGGCCCAACATACCTTGCACTGTACAGTAGCCGTCATGGCCCGACATACCTCCCACTGTACAGTAACCGTTACGGCCTGACATACCTCCCACTGTACAGTAACCATCACGACCCGACATACCTCCCACTGTACAGTAAATATCACGGCCCGACATACCTCCCACTCTACAGTAACCGTCACAGCCCGACATACCTCCCACTGTACATTAACCGTCACAGCCCGACGTACCTCCCACTGTCAGTAACCATCAGGGCCCAACATACCTTCCACTGTACAGTAACCATCACGGCCCAACATACCTCCCACTGTACAGTAACCATCATGGCCAGGCATACCTCACACTCTACAGTAACCATCAAAGCCCGACATTTCTCCCACTGTACTGTAACCATCACGGTCCAACATACATCCCACTGTACAGTAGCCATCACGGCCCAACATACCTCCCACTGTACAGTAACCATCACGGCCCGACATGCCTCCCACTGTACAGTAACCTTCACGGCACAACATACATCCCACTGTACAGTAACCATCATGGCCAGGCATACCTCCCTCTCTACAGTAACCATCACACACCGACATTCCTCCCACTGTACAGTAACCGTCACAGCCCGACATACCTCCCATTGTACAGTAACCATCACGGCCCGACACGCCTCCAACTGAGCTGTAACCATCAGGGCCCAACATACCTCCCACTGTACAGTAACTATCACGGCACAACATACTTCCAATTGTACAGTAACCATCGCAGACAGGCATACCTCCCTCTCCATTGTAACCATCACACGCCGACATACCTCCCACTGTACAGTAAACGTCACGGCCCGATATACCTCACACTGTACAGTGACCGTCACGGCCCGACATACCTCCCACTGTACAGTCACCTTCACAGCCTGACATACCTCCCACTGTACAGTAACCGTCACGGCCCGACATACCTCCCACTGTACATTAACCGTCACAGCCCGACATACCTCCCACTGTCAGTAACCATCAGGGCCCGACACACCTTCCACTGTACAGTAACCGTCACGGCCCAACACAACTCCCACTGTACAGTAACCATCACGGCTCGACATATTTCCCACTGTACAATAGCTGTCACGGCCCGACATACCTCCCACTGTACAGTAACCATCACGGCCCGACATACCTCCCACTTTACAGTACCCATCACGACCCGACATACCTCCCACTGTACAGTAACCTTCACGACCCGACATACCTCCCACTGTACAGTACACATCACGGCCATATATACCTCCCACTGTACAGTAACCATCACAGCCAGACATACCTCCCACTGTACAGTAAACATCACAGCCTAACATACCTCCAACTGTACAGTAACCATCATGGCCCGACATACCTCCCACTGTACAGTAAACATCACAGCCTAACATACCTCCAACTGTACAGTAACCATCACGGCCAGACATACCTCCCACTGTACAGTAACCGTCAAGGCCCGACATACCTCCCACTGTACAGTAACCGTCACGGCCAGACATACCTCCCACTGTACAGTAACCATCATGGCCCGACATACCTCCCACTGTACAGTAAACATCACAGCCTAACATACCTCCAACTGTACAGTAACCATCACGGCCAGACATACCTCCCACTGTACAGTAACCGTCAAGGCCCGACATACCTCCCACTGTACAGTAACCGTCACGGCCCGACATACCTCCCACTGTACAGTCACCTTCACAGCCTGACATACCTCCCACTGTACATTAACCGTCACAGCCCGACATACCTCCCACTGTCAGTAACCATCAGGGCCCGACATACCTTCCACTGTACAGGAACCGTCACGTCCCAACACAACTCCCAATGTACAGTAACCATCACGGCTCGACATTTTTCCCACTGTAGAATAGCTGTCACAGCCCGACATACCTCCCAATGTACAGTACCCATCAGGGCCCGACATACCTTCCACTGTACAGTAACCATCACGGCCCAACACACCTCCCACTGTACAGTAACCATCACGGCTCAACATATTTCCCTCTGTACAATAGCTGTCACGGCCCGACATACCTCCCACTGTACAGTAACCATCACGGCCCGTCATACCTCCCACTGTACAGTAACCATCACGACCCGACATACCTCCCTCTGTACAGTAACCGTCAAGGCCCGACATACCTCCCACTGTACAGTAACCGTCACGGCCAAACATACCTCCCACTGTTCAGTAACCATCATGGCCCGACATACCTCCCACTGTACAGTAACCATCACGGCCCGACATACCTCCCACTGTACAGTAACCCTCACGGCCCGACATACCTCCCACTGTACAGTCACCTTCACAGCCTGACATACCTCCCACTGTACAGTAACCGTCACGGCCAAACATACCTCCCACTGTACAGTAACCATCATGGCCCGACATACCTCCCACTGTAGAGTAACCGACATAACCCGACATACTTCCCACTGTACAGCAACCATCACAGCCCGACATACCTCCCACTGTACAGTAACCGTCACGGCCCAACACACCTCCCACTGTACAGTAACCATCACGGCTCGACATATTTCCCACTGTACAATAGCTGTCACGGCCCGACATACCTCCCACTGTACAGTAACAATCACGGCCCGACATACCTCCCACTGTACAGTAACCATCACGACCCGACATATCTCCCACTGTACAGTAACTATCACGGCCCAACATATCTCCCACTGTACAGTACCCATCACGGCCATATATACCTCCCACTGTACAGTAACCATCACACCCAGACATACCTCCCACTGTACAGTAAACATCACAGCCTAACATACCTCCAACTGTACAGTAACCATCATGGCCCGACATACCTCCCACTGTACAGTAACCGTCAAGGCCCGACATGCCTCTCACTGTACAGTAACCGTCACGGCCAGACATACCTCCCCCTGTACAGTAACCATCATGGCCCGACATACCTCCCACTGTACAGTAACCATCATGGCCCGACATACCTCCCACTGTACAGTAACCGTCATGGCCCGACATACCTCCCACTGTACAGTAAACATCACAGCCTAACATACCTCCAACTGTACAGTAACCGTCACGGCCCGACATACCTCCCACTGTACATTACCCGTCACAGCCCGACATACCTCCCACTGTCAGTAACCATCAGGGCCCGACATACCTTCCACTGTACAGTAACCGTCACGGCCCAACACAACTCCCACTGTACAGTAACCATCACGGCTCGACATATTTCCCACTGTACAATAGCTGTCACGGCCCGACATACCTCCCACTGTACAGTAACCATCACGGCCCGACATACCTCCCACTTTACAGTACCCATCACGACCCGACATACCTCCCACTGTACAGAAACCATCACGACCCGACATACCTCCCACTGTACAGTACACATCACGGCCATATATACCTCCCACTGTACAGTAACCATCACAGCCAGACATACCTCCCACTGTACAGTAAACATCACAGCCTAACATACCTCCAACTGTACAGTAACCATCATGGCCCGACATACCTCCCACTGTACAGTAAACATCACAGCCTAACATACCTCCAACTGTACAGTAACCATCACGGCCAGACATACCTCCCACTGTACAGTAACCGTCAAGGCCCGACATACCTCCCACCGTACAGTAACCGTCACGGCCAGACATACCTCCCACTGTACAGTAACCATCATGGCCCGACATACCTCCCACTGTACAGTAAACATCACAGCCTAACATACCTCCAACTGTACAGTAACCATCACGGCCAGACATACCTCCCACTGTACAGTAACCGTCAAGGCCCGACATACCTCCCACTGTACAGTAACCGTCACGGCCCGACATACCTCCCACTGTACAGTCACCTTCACAGCCTGACATACCTCCCACTGTACATTAACCGTCACAGCCCGACATACCTCCCACTGTCAGTAACCATCAGGGCCCGACATACCTTCCACTGTACAGTAACCATCACGGCCCAACACACCTCCCACTGTACACTAACCATCACGGCTCAACATATTTCCCTCTGTACAATAGCTGTCACGGCCCGACATACCTCCCACTGTACAGTAACCATCACGGCTCAACATATTTCCCTCTGTACAATAGCTGTCACGGCCCGTCATACCTCCCACTGTACAGTAACCATCACGACCCGACATACCTCCCTCTGTACAGTAACCGTCAAGGCCCGACATACCTCCCACTGTACAGTAACCGTCACGGCCAAACATACCTCCCACTGTACAGTAACCATCATGGCCCGACATACCTCCCACTGTACAGTAACCATCACGGCCCGACATACCTCCCACTGTACAGTAACCCTCACGGCCCGACATACCTCCCACTGTACAGTCACCTTCACAGCCTGACATACCTCCCACTGTACAGTAACCGTCACGGCCCGACATACCTCCCACTGTACATTAACCGTCACAGCCCGACATACCTCCCACTGTTAGTAACCATCACCGCCAGACATACCTCCCACTGTACAGGAACCATCACAGCTCGACATAGCTCCCGCTGTACAGTAATCATCACGGCCCGACATACCTCCCACTGTACAGTAACCATCACCGCCATACATATCTCCCACCGTACAGTAACCATCACGGCCCAGCATACCTCCCACTGTACAGTAACCATCACAGCCTGACATACCTCCCACTGTACATTAACCATCACGGCCCGACATTCCACCCACTGTACAGTAACCATCACGGCCTGACTTAGCTCCCACTGTACACTAAACGTCACGGCCCGACATACCTCCCACTGTACAGTAACCATCACAGCCAGACATACCTCCCACTGTACAGTAAACATCACAGCCTAACATACCTCCAACTGTACAGTAACCATCACGGCCAGACATACCTCCCACTGTACAGTAACCGTCATGGCCCTACATACCTCCCACTGTACATTAAACATCACGACCCGACATACCTCCCACTGTACAGTACCCATCACGGCCATATATACCTCCCACTGTACAGTAACCATCTCGGCCAGACATACCTCCCACTGTACAGTAAACATCACAGCCTAACATACCTCCAACTGTACAGTAACCATCACGGCCAGACATACCTCCCTCTCTGCAGAAACCATCACACCCCAACATTCCGCCCACTGTAGAGTAACCGTTACAGCCCGACCTACCTCCCACTGTACAGTAACAATCACGGGCCAACATACCACCCATTGTACAGTGACCATCACAGCCCGACATACCTCCCACTGCACCATAACCGTCACGGCCCGATATGCCTCCCACAGTACAGTGACCGTCACGGCCCAACATACCTTGCACTGTACAGTAGCCGTCATGGCCCGACATACCTCCCACTGTACAGTAACCGTCACGGCCCGACATACCTCCCACTGTACAGTGACCGTCATGGCCCAACATACCTTGCACTGTACAGTAGCCATCATGGCCCGACATACCTCCCACTGTACAGTAACCGTTACGGCCTGACATACCTCCCACTGTACAGTAACCATCACGACCCGACATACCTCCCACTGTACAGTAAATATCACGGCCCGACATACCTCCCACTCTACAGTAACCGTCACAGCCCGACGTACCTCCCACTGTACATTAACCGTCACAGCCCGACGTACCTCCCACTGTCAGTAACCAGCAGGGCCCAACATACCTTCCACTGTACAGTAATCATCACAGCCCAACATACCTCCCACTCTACAGTAACCATCAAAGCCCGACATTTCTCCCACTGTACTGAAACCATCACGGTCCAACATACATCCCACTGTACAGTAGCCATCACGGCCAACATACCTCCCACTGTACAGTAACCATCACGGCCCGACATGCCTCCCACTGTACAGTAACCTTCACGGCACAACATACATCCCACTGTACAGTAACCATCATGGCCAGGCATACCTCCCTCTCTACAGTAGCCATCACACACCGACATTCCTCCCACTGTACAGTAACCGTCACAGCCCGACATACCTCCTACTGTACAGTAACCATCACGGCCCGACACGCCTCCAACTGAGCTGTAACCAACAGGGCCCAACATACCTCCCACTGTACAGTAACTATCACGGCACAACATACTTCCAATTGTACAGTAACCATCGCAGACAGGCATACCTCCCTCTCCATTGTAACCATCACACCCCGACATACCTCCCACTGTAGAGTAACCGTCACGGCCCGACATACCTCCCACTTTACACTAACCGTCACAGCCAGACATACCTCCCTCTGTACAGTAAGCATCACGGCCCGACTTACCTCCCACTGTACAGTAACCATCACGGCCCGACATAACTCCCACTGTACAGTAACCATCACGGCCCGACATAGCTCCCACTATACAGTAACCATCATGGCCCGACATACCACCCATTATACAGTAACCATCACACTGTACAGTACCCATCGCGGCCATATATACCTCCCACTGTACAGTAACGATCTCGGCCAGACATACCTCCCACTGTACAGTAAACATCACAGCCTAACATACCTCCCACTGTACAGTAACCATCACGGCCAGACATACCTCCCACTGTACAGTAACCGTCATGGCCCGACATACCTCCCACTGTAGAGTAACCGACATAGCCTGGCATACTTCACACTGTACAGCAACCATCACGGCCCGACATACCTCCCACTGTACAGTAACCGTCAGGGCCCAACACACCTCCCACTGTACAGTAACCATCACGGCTCGACATATTTCCCACTGTACAGTTACCATCACGGCTCGACATATTTCCCACTGTACAATAGCTGTCACGGCCCGACATACCTCCCACTGTACAGTACCCATCACGCCCATATATACCTCCCACTGTACAGTAACCATCACAGCCAGACATACCTCCCACTGTACAGTAAACATCACAGCCTAACATACCTCCAACTGTACAGTAACCATCACGGCCAGACATACCTCCCACTGTACAGTAACCGTCATGGCCCTACATACCTCCCACTGTACATTAAACATCACGACCCGACATACCTCCCACTGTACAGTACCCATCACGGCCATATATACCTCCCACTGTACAGTAACCATCTCGGCCAGACATACCTCCCACTGTACAGTAAACATCACAGCCTAACATACCTCCCACTGTACAGTAACCCTCACGGCCCGACATACCTCCCACTGTACAGTCACCTTCACAGCCTGACATACCTCCCACTGTACAGTAACCGTCACGGCCCGACATACCTCCCACTGTACAGTAAATATCACGGCCCGACATACCTCCCACTGTACAGTAACCATCATGGCCCGACATACCTCCCACTGTAGAGTAACCGACATAGCCCGACATACTTCCCACTGTACAGCAACCATCACAGCCCGACATACCTCCCACTGTACAGTAACCGTCACGGCCCAACACACCTCCCACTGTACAGTAACCATCACGGCTCGACATATTTCCCACTGTACAATAGCTGTCACGGCCCGACATACCTCCCACTGTACAGTAACCATCACGGCCCGACATACCTCCCACTGTACAGTAACCATCACGACCCGACATATCTCCCACTGTACAGTACCCATCACGGCCATATATACCTCCCACTGTACAGTAACCATCACACCCAGACATACCTCCCACTGTACAGTAAACATCACAGCCTAACATACCTCCAACTGTACAGTAACCATCATGGCCCGACATACCTCCCACTGTACAGTAACCGTCAAGGCCCGACATGCCTCTCACTGTACAGTAACCGTCACGGCCAGACTTACCTCCCCCTGTACAGTAACCATCATGGCCCGACATACCTCCCACTGTGCAGTAACCATCATGGCCCGACATACCTCCCACTGTACAGTAACCGTCATGGCCCGACATACCTCCCACTGTACAGTAAACATCACAGCCTAACATACCTCCAAATGTACAGTAACCGTCACGGCCAGACATACCTCCCACTGTACAGTAACCGTCAAGGCCCGACATACCTCCCACTGTACAGTAACTGTCACGGCCAGACATACCTCCCACTGTACAGTAACCATCATGGCCCGACATACCTCCCACTCTACAGTAACCATCACGGCCCGACATACCTCCCACCGTACAGTAACCGTCACGGCCCGACATACCTCCCACTGTACAGTCACCTTCACAGCCTGACATACCTCCCACTGTACAGTAACCGTCACGGCCCGACATACCTCCCACTGTACATTAACCGTCACAGCCCGACATACCTCCCACTGTCAGTAACCATCAGGGCCCGACATACCTTCCACTGTACAGTAACCGTCACGGCCCAACACAACTCCCACTGTACAGTAACCATCACGGCTCGACATATTTCCCACTGTACAACAGCTATCACGGCCCGACATACCTCCCACTGTACAGTAACCATCACGGCCCGACATACCTCCCACTTTACAGTACCCATCACGACCCGACATACCTCCCACTGTACAGTAACCATCACGACCCGACATACCTCCCACTGTACAGTACACATCACGGCCATATATACCTCCCACTGTACAGTAACCATCACAGCCAGACATACCTCCCACTGTACAGTAAACATCACAGCCTAACATACCTCCAACTGTACAGTAACCATCATGGCCCGACATACCTCCCACTGTACAGTAAACATCACAGCCTAACATACCTCCAACTGTACAGTAACCATCACGGCCAGACATACCTCCCACTGTACAGTAACCGTCAAGGCCCGACATACCTCCCACCGTACAGTAACCGTCACGGCCAGACATACCTCCCACTGTACAGTAACCATCATGGCCCGACATACCTCCCACTGTACAGTAAACATCACAGCCTAACATACCTCCAACTGTACAGTAACCATCACGGCCAGACATACCTCCCACTGTACAGTAACCGTCAAGGCCCGACATACCTCCCACTGTACAGTAACCGTCACGGCCCGACATACCTCCCACTGTACAGTCACCTTCACAGACTGACATACCTCCCACTGTACATTAACCGTCACAGCCCGACATACCTCCCACTGTCAGTAACCATCAGGGCCCGACATACCTTCCACTGTCCAGGAACCGTCACGTCCCAACACAACTCCCACTGTACAGTAACCATCACGGCTCGACATTTTTCCCACTGTAGAATAGCTGTCACGGCCCGACAGACCTCCCACTGTACAGTACCCATCAGGGCCCGACATACCTTCCACTGTACAGTAACCATCACGGCCCAACACACCTCCCACTGTACACTAACCATCACGGCTCAACATATTTCCCTCTGTACAATAGCTGTCACGGCCCGACATACCTCCCACTGTACAGTAACCATCACGGCCAAACATACCTCCCACTGTACAGTAACCATCACGACCCGACATACCTCCCTCTGTACAGTAACCGTCAAGGCCCGACATACCTCCCACTGTACAGTAACCGTCACGGCCAAACATACCTCCCACTGTACAGTAACCATCACGGCCCGACATACCTCCCACTGTACAGTAACCCTCACGGACCGACATACCTCCCACTGTACAGTCACCTTCACAGCCTGACATACCGCCCACTGTACAGTAACCGTCACGGCCCGACATACCTCCCACTGTACATTAACCGTCACAGCCCGACATACCTCCCACTGTACAGTCACCTTCACAGCCTGACATACCTCCCACTGTACAGTAACCGTCACGGCCCGACATATCTCCCACTGTACATTAACCGTCACAGCCCGACATACCTCCCACTGTCAGTAACCATCAGGGCCCGACATACCTTCCACTGTACAGTAACCGTCACGGCCCAACACAACTCCCACTGTACAGTAACCATCATGGCTCGACATATTTCCCACTGTACAATAGCTGTCACGGCCCGACATACCTCCCACTGTACAGTAACCATCACGGCCCGACATACCTCCCACTTTACAGTACCCATCACGACCCGACATACCTCCCACTGTCCAGTAACCATCACGACCCGACATACCTCCCACTGTACAGTCCACATCACGGCCATATATACCTCCCACTGTACAGTAACCATCACAGCCAGACATACCTCCCACTGTACAGTAAACATCACAGCCTAACATACCTCCAACTGTACAGTAACCATCATGGCCCGACATACCTCCCACTGTACAGTAAACATCACAGCCTAACATACCTCCAACTGTACAGTAACCATCACGGCCAGACATACCTCCCACTGTACAGTAACCGTCAAGGCCCGACATACCTCCCACCGTACAGTAACCGTCACGGCCAGACATACCTCCCACTGTACAGTAACCATCATGGCCCGACATACCTCCCACTGTACAGTAAACATCACAGCCTAACATACCTCCAACTGTACAGTAACCATCACGGCCAGACATACCTCCCACTGTACAGTAACCGTCAAGGCCCGACATACCTCCCACTGTACAGTAACCGTCACGGCCCGACATACCTCCCACTGTACAGTCACCTTCACAGCCTGACATACCTCCCACTGTACATTAACCGTCACAGCCCGACATACCTCCCACTGTCAGTAACCATCAGGGCCCGACATACCTTCCACTGTCCAGGAACCGTCACGTCCCAACACAACTCCCACTGTACAGTAACCATCACGGCTCGACATTTTTCCCACTGTAGAATAGCTGTCACGGCCCGACATACCTCCCAATGTACAGTACCCATCAGGGCCCGACATACCTTCCACTGTACAGTAACCATCACGGCCCAACACACCTCCCACTGTACACTAACCATCACGGCTCAACATATTTCCCTCTGTACAATAGCTGTCACAGCCCGTCATACCTCCCACTGTACAGTAACCATCACGACCCGACATAGCTCCCTCTGTACAGTAACCGTCAAGGCCCGACATACCTCCCACTGTACAGTAACCGTCACGGCCAAACATACCTCCCACTGTACAGTAACCATCATGGCCCGACATACCTCCCACTGTACAGTAACCATCACGGCCCGACATACCTCCCACTGTACAGTAACCCTCACGGCCCGACATACCTCCCACTGTACAGTCACCGTCACAGCCTGACATACCTCCCACTGTACAGTAACCGTCACGGCCCGACATACCTCCCACTGTACATTAACCGTCACAGCCCGACATACCTCCCACTGTTAGTAACCATCACCGCCAGACATACCTCCCACTGTACAGGAACCATCACAGCCCGACATAGCTCCCGCTGTACAGTAATCATCACGGCCCGACATACCTCCCACTGTACAGTAACCATCACCGCCATACATATCTCCCACCGTACAGTAACCATCACGGCCCAGCATACCTCCCACTGTACAGTAACCATCACAGCCTGACATACCTCCCACTGTACATTAACCATCACGGCCCGACATTCCACCCACTGTACAGTAACCATCACGGCCTGACTTAGCTCCCATTGTACACTAAACGTCACGGCCCGACATACCTCCCACTGTACAGTAGCCATCACGGCCCGACATACCTCCCACTGTACAGTAACCATCACGACCAGACATACCTCCCACTGTACAGTAAACATCACAGGCCAACATACCTCCCACTGTACAGTAACCATTACGGTCTGACATACCTCCCACTATACAGTAACTATCACGGCCCGACATACCTCCCACTGTACACTAACCATCACGGCCCGACATACCTCCCACTGTACAGTAGCCATCACGGTCCGACATACCTCCCACTGTACAGTAACCGTCACGGCCCGACATACCTCCCACTGTATAGTAACCGTAACGGCTCGACATACCAACCACTGTACAGTAACCGTCACAGCCCAACATACCTCCCACTGTACAGTAACCATCATGTTCCTACATACCTCCCACTGTACAGTAACCGGATCGGCTCAACATACTTCCCACTGTACAAGCGCAATCAAGAGCAGCATGGTGGCTCAGTGTTTTGTACTGCTACCTCACAGCGCCAAAGTCCTGGGTTCGATTCCGGCCTTGGGAGATAACTGTGTGGAATCACCCCGTGTCTGCATGGGTTTCCTCCCAAAATCCAAAGATGTGCAGGCCAAGTGAATTGGCCATACTAAATTGTTAAGTGTCTTAGTCAGAGGGAAATGTGTGTGGGTGGGTTACTCTTCGGTGGGTTGATGTGGACTGGTTAGGCCGAAGGGCCTGTTTCCACTCTGTAAGGAATCTAATCTACTCTCCACGGTTCATGTCAGGAATATGTTGGAATAATCACTTGTCTGAATGAGTGCAGCTCCAACAGTACTCTAGAATGGATTTACTAGCAACAGGCAACACAGTTGCATGGGGAGGATCATGTCTCACAAACTTGATTGAATGTTTTGAGGAAGTGACAAAATTGATTGATGAGGGCGCGGGGCTGGATGTTGGCTGTTTGGACCTTTGCAAGGCCTTTGATATGTTTTCTTATGGAAGGCTCATACAGAAGGTGAGGTGAAGTGAAGTGGGATCAGCGGTCTGTTAGTAAGTTGGATAGAGAACTGTTTGGCCATAGAAGACAGGATTGGTGGAACTGTGTGTTTTGTGACTGGAGATCTGTAAATTGATTGGCTGAGTTGCAGATTGTGAGGATGATTGCCAGAAAATACAGCAGGATATAGGTCAGCTGCAGACTTGGACAGAGAAACTACAGATGTAACTTTATTTGGACAATTGTGACATGATGCACTTTAGAAGGTCCAGTTCAGGGGAGAAGTATAAAGTGAATGGAAAAGCTACTGATTGCATCAACATCCGAAGGGATCTTGGTGTACAGCTCCACAGTTCCCTGAAAGTGGCAACACGGTGGATAGGGTGATCAAGAAGACTGACAGCAAACTTGCAGACATGCATCGGAGCATGCAGTATGAAAATTAACAGGCCATATTGCAGCTGTAGAGAAACTTAGTTCGAGGAACATTTAGAATATTGTGTACAATACTGGTTGCCACACAATGTGGAAGTGTTGAAGAGGGTATGGAAAAGTTTTACCAGAGTGTTGTCTGGTTTGGAGGGTATTAGCCAGAAGGAAAAATTGAACACACATTGTTTGTTTGCACCTGGGCATCATTGGCTATGGGGCTATCTGATAAATATTTACAAAATTGTCAGAGGCATAGATAGAAATACAGTTACAGGCTTTTTCCCAGAGTAGAAATATCAATTACTCAGGACCGTAGGTTTTAGGTAAAAGGGAAAACGTTCAGGAGATATGATAGGTTTTAATTTTGCTGTTCCAGACAGAATGTGAAAGTGCCTGGAATGCACTGATAGAGGGGAAGAAGCCAATATAGCAAGGTTTAGAGGGATCTTGGCACAAGTATGAGTAAGTAGGGAATAGAATGACATAGAAAGTATCGGAGCAAAAACTTTTGTGTTAACTTTAGAGCGGCATCCTGTGTCAATGTGGGCTTGCTGGGCTGAAGGACCTCTTCCTGTGCTGGACTGTTCTTTAAGACAAGATTTGAGCACGGGAGTGGCGAGATGGTCACTGAATGATTACTGATTACCAACAGCCACATTATTGTGGATCCCTCCCCTCATCAACTTGCAGCTTCACATCCATCCCCACTGTGGGCAAACTCAATATTGAGAATTTGACATGAATGTCAGAGCTGGTACCTGGTGAAGCCATCTTGACCCTCGCTCCTGCGGCCTTCTATCTTGGACACCAACGTCTCAGGGGACACTGCATGAACAGAAGCTGCATGTACTCCACACCAACCAATGCTGTCATCTGACACATGCCAGCCTCACCATGCCATCCCAGCACATCTCCGACCCATTGACAGTACGCTTCTGTACTTCAATGCTGCAGCTCAGGGTGCACTGATAACTCTCATTACAATGCTGCTGCAAGGACACTGTGCTCAGGGACACACCCAGCTCATGGACTGTACATTTGGGCTGCTCACTTCGTGTTTGTACACAGTCAATGCTGCTGTAAGGACACTGTGCTCAGGGGGACACACCCAGCTCATGGCCTATCCCTCTGGGCTGCTCACTCCGTATTTGTACATACTCAATTCTGCTGCAAGGACACTGTAGTCAGGATCACACACCCAGCTCATGGACTATCCCTCTGGGCTGCTCACTTCGTGTTTGTACACACTCAATGCTGCTGCAAGGACACTGTGCTCAGGGACACACACCCAGCTCATGGGCTGTCTCTCTGGGCTGCTCACTCTGTGTTTGTACACACTCACTTTGAACTGGCTTGAATGCTCACAGAATTATAGCCTTGCCTTACCCTGCCTTTAGCAGTGTTTCCCCTCAGATAGAGCTACCAGGCTCACCCGTCTGCTGTATTGTCTTGGTGTTTAGCACAGACACAAACCCAGGAAGCTTGATCTCATTGTCCACAGTCAGTCACGGTGCCCAGCACAGTGAGTCAGGGGGAGTCTCAGATCCCAGTCCGGGAGCTTGGACATGGTCAGTCAGCCTCTTGTGGTTGTTAGGGTCAGGGTCCTTCCCCTGTGAGGGGGTGAGGAAATGAATGTTAGGCAGCCCCATATCTCTCTTCGCTCTTTGTGCCCTAGTATGGGATGGTTCCTTCCGGAATGTGAGAATTACCAAGAAAGATTAGGGAAATGGAAGTGGTTGGTACAGCTGTTAGTGCTGGGACAGCTGGGGGAAAGGTGCCGAGGTGTGCTGAGTGAGTGAGTGAGCAGCATAGACACCAGGCAGAGTTAGGCAGAGGGGCAGAGAAGAGATTACAGAGAGACTGAGAGAAGGCGCTGCATTCACTGAGGGTGGGAGAACATGAGCCTTGTTGTGAGGTGGGTGCAGTAACAGAGATAGAGTGAGGGAGAGGTCACAAAGTGCAGATGGTGCCACTTACCTGGTGGAGTGGAGAAGGTCACTGACCTCCTTCCTACACTGCTGGGCATTCACCCAGAAGGCTAGCACCTTACTGACCCAGGAGTCAGCCTCGGACCAAGCTGGAAGGGTCTGGTGTCATAGCTTCCCCTGCCAGCCCTGGAGGAAGATAATGACCCTCTCATGCACCATGTCATACACCAGGACCAGGGGCTTGGCCACAAAGTGAGGCCCCAGTTTTAACCCCCCCTGCCATGTCCAGGCCAGATTTGGATTCACAATCCAAGAGTAAAATGACTTTTTAAAGATGGCTCCTGGAAACAGGAAGGCCTGTGCATTCTGGGATATCCAGGCAGAGGGCAGTTGTTATGACAAAGGGGAAAATCATCGTGTTAGTGTCAGATGAGAGGAATACCACACGGGCAGAGAGGGTAGTTAATGAGGCAGATTGAGGATGGTATCATGAGAAAATGTAATTCACCTTGTGGAGAGTAACCCTCCATGAAACCCGAATAAAAGTCGGAGGAGTTGTTGACAGTGAGGAAGGATGTGGCAGGTTACAGCAGGATATAGAGAAGCTGCAGAGCTGGGCAGAAAGGTGGCAAATGGAATTCAATGTAGCTAAGTGTGAGGTGATTCACTTTGGGAAGAATAACAAAAAGATGGGGTACTGGGCTAATGGTCGGATACTTGGTAGTGTGGATGAGCAGAGGGATCTTGGTGTCCATGTACACAGATCTCTGAAAGTTGCCACCCAGGTAAATAGTGCGGTGAGGAAGGCATATGGCGTACTGGCTTTTATTGGTAGAGGAATTGAGTTCCGGAGTCCTTAGGTCATGATGCAGTTGTATAAGACTCTGGTGCGGCCGCATCTGGAATATTGTGAGCAGTTTTGGTCGCCATACTATAGGAAGGATGTGGAGGCACTGGAACGGGTGCAGAGGAGGTTTACCAGGATGTTGCCTGGTATGGAAGGAAAATCGTATGAGGAAAGACTGAGACACTTGGGGCTGTTTTCATTAGAGAAAAGAAGGTTTAGGGGTGACTTGATTGAGGTGTACAAGATGATTAGGGGGTTAGATAGGGTTGACAGTGTGAACCTTTTCCCGCATATGGAGTCGGGTATTACAAGGGGGCATAGCTTTAAATTAAGGGGGGGTAGATATAGGACTGAAGTTAGGGGTAGGTTCTTCACTCAGCGAGTCGTAAGTTCATGGAATGCCCTGCCAGTAGCAGTGGTGGACTCTCCCTCTTTATGGGCATTTAAGCGGGCATTGGATAGGTATATGGAGGATAGTGGGTTAGTATAGGTTAGGTGGGCTTGGATCGGCGCAACATCGAGGGCCAAAGGGCCTGTACTGCGCTGTATTCTTCTATGTTCTATGTTCTAAAATGAGACTTGATCAAATCATAAGATGGTTTAGGCCTCTGTCTGTCTGAATCAAAATAGGGATGAACTATTGGGAGCAACAAACTTGGAGCAGAGAATTATACAGGAGATTCAAATCCTCAAAAAGGGGTAAGACAATGTTCCAGACTGTTAAAAGGAGCTGGGGAAAATCCCCTGCCTTATGGGTACCTACATTATCCAATCCTCACTGGATGCAGGGATGATGCTGGAGGACAGGAGAACGGCTAATACCGCAACTTTGTTTAATGTGAAGCAAGGGACTGACTGAATAGGTCGAGGCTGGAATTCGGAGACAGTGGATAAACCGTCACTGAGGAAGTCCCAGGGACTCCAGGACAGTCAGTCAGGATTTGTTCAAGGAAGATCGCGTGTAATTAATCTGACTGTGTCGCTTTGAGGCAGTAACTTGTAACTGCATGTGAATTACTTAGATTTGATGAGAGATCCCATGGCAGACTGTTTAAAAACAGAAACTATGGGGTCCAGGTGAATGAAGCAAACAACCCAGAGAAGTGCAAGGCAAGGCCTTTGGGGACATCAACAACAGAGAGGAATACACAATAAATGAGAATATGGTCAGTGTGGGCAGATAAATGAAGGTAGCTGGAAACATCAATAATCTCGTTAATGTAGCAAATGGCATCATTTCCTCTGTCAGCCAAAGGGCAGAATTTCAGAGCAGGAAGCATATGCAGGAACTGTATAAATAATGAGTTCAGTCGCAGCTTGGGGACTGTGTGCAGTTCTGGTCACCCCATCACAAGGAAGAATGGAATTGGACTGGAGAGAGTGCAGAGGAGATTCTTCACCCTGTGACAGTGGAAGTGTAGTTATGGGGAAAGATTGGAATGGAGGATACTGAGAGGAGATTTGATTGGGGCGCACATATTGTCAGGAGCCTGGGTAGAAAGGGAGAGAATACCTTATTCCTATTGGAGACCTCAGTTACCAGTGGCAAATATTTAATGTAATTGGTTGAAATATTAGAGAAGTGATGAGGAAAGTTATTTCACACAGTTTATGGTTGGGATCTGGGAGTCACGCATGGAAGTGGAGTAGAGGCAGAAACTCTCAAACCATTTTAAAAAGGTGCCGGGATCTGCACCTGAAGGCCGACACTGTCCGGGGAGACAGAACGAGGGCTTTAAAAAACAATGTTACATCTTGTCCAATGCAGACAGTGGACAGAGTCATCTCCTCTGTACTGTGCTATTTTCTGAAGTTTTCAAAGGTTACCAATATCTGATAGGATCAATACGCAGGGATGAGGGGTGAGGGCTGGGAGGAGCAGTGTGTAAATTGATTAGCATCACAATAATACTGATCCCATCCTTTCTACACAATGCTACTTCACTGTGTTGGCCTGTTCATCCTTCCTGTAGAAATGGGGAAAATCTTTGATTATCCAGGTCTGTCGTGGTCACACTGCAGCCCCATCTCCATAATCCCAGCTCAATCTGACCTGGTTCACACTATTTAACACTACCGTTTCACTGGCCTTGTTGAAAATTTCCCAGCTTCATTCTTGCCCCATTGAAGGCTACTGTCAGTCAACTAATGTTTTTCACTCTCAATTATTGGATATCATTCTCTACCATCATCCTGAACTTTACAATAAAATGATCGCTGCACGGCAAAACCATCCCCTACTGACACTGGATCCATTTGCCCCACCTCTTTCCCAAGGACCAGGTCCAACAGTACATGCTCTCTTCGGCTAGATACATACTCCTGCAGTCAGCTCTCCTCCATGTAATCCAGGAACACTTGACCCTCGTGATCCTTCACCATCAGTATCCCTGTCTGTATCTGGAAACATTAGGTTTCTCAGTATAACTAATCTGTAGTATTGTCATCGCTCTCAAATGATCCTGCATATTTATTCGCCATCATTTCTTTGGTTGCTGGCCAACAGACTGTACCTCAAAGTGTAATTGTATACTTGTGTAGCTCCAGCCAAATTCATTCTGTCCTTGGACGGATCCTCTTTCTCTTGGACTCCTTATCTAACGCTAATCTAAACCAATACTTCTACCTTCATCCTTTCCCTTCTCTTCTATCAGTTTGGAATCCTTTATACTAA
Organism: Chiloscyllium plagiosum; assembly: GCF_037043375.1. Lineage (NCBI taxonomy): Eukaryota > Metazoa > Chordata > Chondrichthyes > Orectolobiformes > Hemiscylliidae > Chiloscyllium > Chiloscyllium plagiosum. The sequence continues at coordinate 23,895,620 of NW_028270143.1, read as the reverse complement.
GCAATATTTAACACCCAGTCCTGCCATTCCTTGAACCAGCTCTCGGTGATCAGTCCATCAGATTTCCACACACCAATCTGCATCTGGATCTCCCCATATTCCGAGTATTCATGTCCAATGCAGAGTACCTCAGATTAAGGCTTTCTTTCTTACTCATCTTCCACTGATAAATATGTTGTTGTAAATTAATACCAACTGCATCTCCCATTATTTTGAGAATCCTGGTAGTCTCCTCTACTATTCCTTTTTGTATCCTAAGCACACACCAAGTTATTTTCAATCCCTTCCAAACACCCTGTAAGAAAATCAGTCCCAGCTCTGTCACGTTAGCCCATCCAGCTTGTACAGTTGCTGCCTTCCCCAGAACCAGTCCCAATATCACAGGAATCTGAAGCCCGTCCTGCTGCACCATCGTTCCAATCACACTTTCATCTACCTAAAACTCTGAGTCCTGTTCTCACTTGGACACGGAACTGGGAGTATTCCAGGGATTGCTGCATTTTCAGACCAGCTTGCTAACCATCCACCGAGCTCCCAAAATTCTGACTCCCAGACCACATCACCCTTCCTACCCAGGTCATTCCAACCAACATGGACATGATCTTTGACTGCTCACTGTCCCCAGACGAATGTCCTGCAGCCACTGTGACATTGCTAACCCCACTATCCTGGAATTACAGAAATGCTCACACCTTCTTCACTTTCCTGTCTCCCCTGTGACGATTGCTCCTCCTTCCTTCTCCCTCCCCTCCTGTATAGTCAGGCTGCTTGTGGGGCCACAGACATGGCTCTGACTCCCTCCCTTGAGCAGTCTATACCTTCATCAGCTCTCAAACTGGGAAACCGAATTGGGAGGGAGACACCATGATATTCTTGTATTCTCTGACTGTTTCTCTCCGATTGCTTAGTTCCCCAGACCCTTCCTTCTTCCAGGCCGTCATGTCTGCAGGGTGATCTGCTCTGGTGTGTGTGCTATCCACCTAGCTCTCAGCATCACAGATCTCCCATAGAGTCTCTAGTCACTGTCTGAGCTCCATGACCCAGTGTCCATCTAGGACAGGAGCAGGGGGCTATGACTTCCCAATGTAACAGAACACATTTTCCATCTGACAAGTATGTCTTACCATGTCTTGAAATACAACATGTCTGGAGTAACTTAATTAATTAATTAAGTTAACATTCGGGAAATAGCAATATGGTTAAGTCCCTTATTCAACTGTGGCTTACTGAGGGTAATTTATTATATTGGCTCACAATTTCACTTGTCCCTCTTATTTCTGTGTCCAAGCCTTATTTCAGAAGTTGAAAAAATAAATTTGCTGACTTACAACAATTAATTGACATTCACTAATAACAGTGTATTTATCAGCCAGTGACTTTACAGCCTTTTCTGTGATGGCTCTTGCATTTCTTTCAAACTCAGTGCAGGCAGGTCCCTGTGACTCCCAGGTGTGTGTAATCCTCCAGCTCCCACTCCACTCTGCTCCCTCACAGGGTCACCATCTCTGTGACTACCAGGTACATGTCCTCTTCCAGCTCCCACTCCACTCTGCTCCCTCACAGGGTCACCGTCTCTGTGACTCCCAGGTACGTGTAGTACTCCAGCTTCTACTCCACTCTGCTCCCTCACAGGGTCACCGTCTCTGTGACTACCAGGTACATGTCCTCCTCCAGCTCCCACTCCACTCTGCTCTCTCACAGGGTCACCGTCTCTGTAACTCCCAGGTGCATGTAGTACTCCAGCTTCTACTCCACTCTGCTCCCTCACAGGGTCACCGTCTCTGTGACACACAGGTACGTGTAATCCTCCAGCTCCACCTCCATTCCGCTCCCTCACAGGGTCACTGTCTCTGTGACTCCCAGGTACGTGTAATACTCCAGTTCCACCTCCATTCCACTGCCTCACAGGGTCACCGTCTCTGTGACTCCTAGACACGATAAGGCCTTGATCCTCAGTGCTGATTTATATCCTCCCATATTGCTGCCTTTGTAACTCCCAGGTATGTTAGCCTCATGCTCCTGCTCCAAGTTGCTCCCTCACATGGTCACTTCCTCTGTGACTCGGTGCTGATTTCGAGCCTCCTGCTCTGCTGCTTCTCCAACTCCAAGTCCCAGCCGGCCTCGATCCTCGCTGCTGATTTATATTCACCCGCTCTGTGCTGATGTCTCTCAGGTTCTCTCCCCTTGTGACTCCCAGGTAATGGTAGGCCTCAAGCCTCAGCTGAGATTTATAACATCCCATTCTGCATTGCTCTCTTACACGATCGCTGTTGTGCCTGGAAATCAGTGGAAAAGAGTAGGATTAGACAGAACAGAGGGTTTTACAGAGATTGAACGAGCTATATGGGATGGAACAAGTTATCTGGGGAGCTAGGCAGACCTGCAGCAACTAAAGAAGTTTACTGGAAAATACAGTAAGAGTTTCAGACACTGAAGAAGGCAAAGGAAATAGAGAGATGGTGGCTTGTTCATGAAGGAGCTTTGTAGAGTCTAAAGGGCTTTTTCTGAACTGGTTACGGTGATGTGTAGACTTCAATAAAAGGAAATTGACATCCAGCAAGTATTGTCTGGTCCTGGAGACTTGGATGGAGACTTGGATGTGACAGACTTGGATGTGACAGAGTGAGAAGACTTGCAGTAGCTGGGGGGAATATAAACCTTTGGGGCACTGGTGGCTTTCAAGGATCCTCAGGACATGAGGAGGTGCAGAGAATGGGAGCATTCCAAATAGTGGGATTGTAGGGGCTGGAAGTCCTGAGATGGATAAGGAGGAAGAAAATTGCCAATTTAACACATACAACCATTGTAATTATCGACATTTAGGAAGGGAACCTGTGCTGTCATTGATTACAGTTATATGGAGAGTAACAGAAACTGAAGGAGTTACAATTTTAAAAAGATTTTGGGTGATTAGAAGTTTAAACAAGAATAAAGAAATTTTAGTGATCTCTAGCACAGCTGGGAATGGAGGAGGTGAGATATTGTGAGGAACTGTCAGATTTATATGGCAGGGAGGATGTCAGATATGAAAGGGAGAGCTGCATTCTCTCGATGCAGTTACAGACATGAGGAGTGTTGTAGCGCCTGCTGGAGGGTACACAGATAACAACTGCAGTGGCTCAGGAAGGCAGCTTACCACCACCTTCTCAGGGACAACTCAAACTCAACAATAAATGCTGGCTCAGCCAACAAAGCTCATGTTCATGAATGAATGAACGAATAAAAGATCTACAAGTAGCACTGAGATCACTGAGGAAGGCTCTTTCAACAGCCGTTCACAAACCCGGAACCACTATACCCTGGAAGGACAGGAGCTCCAGGTGCACGGGATCACCAGCATTTCCAAAGTGCCCTCCAAGCCACGCCCCATCCTCCCAGCACTGTGTCTGTCCCTACACCCAAATGACTGCAGTGGGTGAGGAAGGCAGCTCCCCACCACCTTCTCCAGGGAATTACAGATGGGAAGGTAATGGTGAAACTCTGCTGTTTCCAGACAGACAGAAAAATAAATACAGCAGTGGGTGTGAAATGAAATTTCTGTTTCAGAACATCATGCTTAGCATGGATAGAGGATTTGTCTGATTGGCACAAGGCAGAGAGTGTGAAGAAAGGGGTCCTTTTCACAATGGGAACTGCTGATGAGGGGAGCTCCGCAGGGGTCAATGTTGGGACTACACTCCACGCGTTATACATTAAGAGTCTGGACAAAGGAAGTGAATGGGTACGAGAAATGGGTTTCCAAGAACAATCCCAGGGATGAAATTTGTGTCATATGAGGAGCAGGTGAAGTCTCTGGGTCTGCACTTGATGAAGTTTCAGAGACAGCGGCAGAATCTCATTCAAACTTACAGAATACTGAGGGGCCTGGATGGAGTGGACGTGGGCAAGATGTTTCCATGAGCAGGAGAGACTAGGGGCCAAGGGCACAGCTTCAGAATGAAGGGAAGACCCTTTAGAATGGAGATGTGGAGGAATTTATTCAACCAGAGGGTGATGGATCTGTGGAACTCACTACCTCATGGGGCTGTGGATGCTAAGTGATTCAGAGATAGCTAGATTCTTGATGAGTAAGGAGATCAAGGGTTACAGGGAGTAAGTGAGAGAACGAGGTTGAGAAACAATTCAACCATAATCGAATAGTGGAATAGACCCGATGGACCGAATGGCCTAATTCTACTCCTATAAATGATGGTCGTATGGACTGCGCCTTTTCCATAGGTTTCTAACTGTGCAGTTAGCATTTCTGGCATATCGTTTACCATACATTCCAACACTTTCCTGATTATTGATGTCACTTCTTGGTTTCAGATCAACTGCAGAGAGCTACACCACAGAGCAACTTGGAAATCCTTGTGTATAAATCTCAGAAAGGTGGCATACAGGGCAAGCAGGACATAGAGAAGGCAAATGGAATGCTGGCATTGATTCCAAAGGGAATGGAGAATAAAAATTGGGAAGGCTTGTAACAACTATAGACAAATCCAATTAGCTCAGTGAGAATACTGTGAACAGGTTTGGACCCCTATCTGGAGGGAAAATGTCCTTGCATTGGTGGCAGCCCAGAGAAGGTTCACCAGGCTGATCTTCAAAATGGAGGGATATTGATGAGAAGAGGTGGAGAAGGTTGAACTTGCAGTCATTAAATTTTAGAAAATGAGGCAAATTTATTGATACAACGAAGATTTGTGTGTTCTTACAGATTCGGTACTGAGACATTGTTTCCCTGAGCAAGGATCTGTAACTGGAGATAAAGGGGAATACAGACACCAGAGAAGCTAACAGAGAAAAGCTGGGTTGTAGAGACTGGAGGATGTTACAGAGTTCGGGTGGTTTGAGATCACTGTTGGTGGTAAGAGTTCAGATCGGTTATCAGGCTGAAAGATGTCAAGGAGAGTTACAGGGTTATCAGTCCAGAAGGAATTAGAGATCAGGAGGAATATAGGGACTAGAGATTACTCAGATAGGGGTGGTCATTGGAGCTGCAGGAGATACAGAGACTGGGAGGATTGTTGGGACTGGAGATTGCACAGATATTGGTGGTAGTTGGAACTATAGAAGATTTTAGAGAAAGGGAAGGTTGTAGGCAGTGGAGATTAGACAGATTGGGTGGTATTTGGAGCTACAGAAATGGAGGTTTGGATGGACTAGAGATTACACAGATTGGGGTGGTAGTTGGAGCTGCAGGAGTTTATAGAGACCGGGAGGATTGTTGGTGCTGGGAATTACACTGACATGGAAATAGTTGGAGCTGCAGGAGTGAGTGAGTTAGGGAGGGTTGAAGGGGCTGGATCAGTTCACACAGCCAGGGAGAATTGCAGGGATTGGAGGAACCAGAGACACTGAGGGTTGTAGGGCTGCAGAGAGTTAGTGAGGACAGTGAAGGCAGGTTTGCAGCATTCCCATCAGTTACACAGAGATGTGGAGTGCTGTTCTGGAGGAGGTTACAGAAATCAACAGGGTTGCAGATACTGGAAGATATTACAAAGACAGTGAGCTGTAGCATTTGAGAAGGTTACAGCAACAGGATGCATTGAGGAGTTGGAGGCTGCTACAGGTGTTAAACATGCTGTAGGGGATCAATAACCTTACATCGATCAGGAGGATTGGAAGCTCTGGAAATAAAGAATCAGAATTGCAGTAACTGAAGAATATCACAGAGATGGGGAGTAACATATGAGTTAGAGGAGTTATAACATGAGATGAGCTGTATTCATTGGAGTCAGGGAAGATACAGGGAGATCTGAAGGGACCACAGGTGATCAAAAGGACAGTGAGGCTTCTCACTAGAGGATTGGGGTAGTTTACGCAGACAGGGAGTGTGTTATGGAATGGTGCTATTTACAGAGACTATGAAGTTGTATAGAATTGAGGAACAAATAGAGATATGGTAGTTAATGAAAGCATTTGTTGATGTCGGATGCTGAGATTCTGGAAATTATATGGACTGGAAAGCTGGACAATCTGTCAGAGTTTACAGAGACAGGAACAGCAATAGAGCCTGGAGACACTAACACAGAAAGGGAGCATTGCACACACTGGAGGAGGTTTCTGCTTTAGGGATGGATGTAGGGGAGTGTAACGTTTACACAGATAGGGGTGTAAGAGCTGGAGAAGGTTATGGCGATGATTAGATTGATGGAGAGACTAGAGGAGCTTACATTGACAGGGCTGGTGATAGCGACGGCAGAATGTTACATAGATAGTAAGTCTTGTAGAAACTGATCGGGAGAGTCACAAGCATTGGAGTTGTTTCCACAGATCGGGGTGTTGCAGGGACCTGAGAGGATTATGCAGATAGGGAGGTTTGTAGGATGTCCACATTTTCAGAGTGTTTCAGGACTGGAAAAGGTGACACAGTGAAGGAGGGATGTTGGAGCTGTGGGAGTTCACACAGACTTGGAGGTTTGAAGGGTTTGGGGCTGTTTATGGATAGAGGGATATATTTAGGGACAATAATATGGAACGCAGAGGGAGAGTTTAGATTAGAAACCCTACAGCATGGGAACAGGTACTTCGGCCCAACAAGTCCACACCGACCTTCCAAAGAGTAACCCACCCAGACCCACTTCTCTCTGACAATGCACCTAATACTATGGGCAACTTAGAATGGCCAATTCACCTGACCTGCACATCTTTGGAGTGTCGGAGGAAACCTACGCAGACACGGGGACAATGTGCAAACTCCACACAGACAGTCACCCAACGCTGGAATCGAACCTGGGCCCCTGGCGCTGTGAGGCAGCATTGCTCACCACTGAGCCACCGTGTTGCCCTAAATTGCAGAATTACACAGAGACAATGTTTGAGGTGCTGGGAGGACTGTAGGGAGTAGAGGAGCAAATAGTGCTGTTGTGGCTTGAAAAGTGTCTGGAGGTGTTTATGCAGATAAGGAACTCAGTAAGGTTGGGAGAAGGTTACTGAGGTCATGTGGTGCTATAGACCAGTAGGCAGGAGTGTTATAGGGCCTGCAGAAGGTTACAGTGATATTATGTTCTCTTGGGGCTTGAGGAAGGTACACAGGAGGGTATTTTGGTCCAGGTTGGAGGAGTGTACAGAGACAGGGGGCACTGTAAGTATTGTGCAAGACTACAGAAATAGGAATTATTGTACTGAGTGAAGGATGAGATTATTGAGATTGGGCATGTTATCGACACTGGAGCAATTTACACATAGGGAGAGTCGTCAGCATTGAAGTAGGTTTGAAATATACAGCGGGAATATGGGAGGGGTGGAGGTTATAGAAACAGGAAATTTTCTGGGAATTACAAGTATTCCAGACACTGGTGCAAACGAGTTAGACCAAAAGGCATGTTTCCTTCCTGTATGACTCTATCACACGACAAGAGACAATGTGACAATATAGAACAGAAAGATCCCAGATTTCAATGCCATCTCCTTGGGGGAGACCTGCTTTCCCCTCGGTTGTACTGATCCTCATTAAGACAGCACAAGCCTGGATTGATAACTGTCAACTTCCTATATTGACACAGGAAGGCTCAGTACAGCAGAGATGAAAGTAAACAAGAGGGTGGGGATTGAGCCTGGAACCATCATGCTCTGTGTTCGTGCTTCAACACTATCTGTGTCATGTCTTCTGGACCAAAGTTTGATCCCTCAAATACATCTGCTCTGTTCACTGTGAGTGATCTTACCTATCTGCAGGGTTTACTGAAGGCTCCAGATCTCACTCTCCATCTCTCTGGCTGACCAACTGTCTTCAGAGTGGTGGTGGACGAAACAGGAATTGGGAATTCTGCTGAGTCAGGAGTATCCTGAGTACCTACAGGAGATAGAGAAACAGACAGAATGGGAAATTAGACTGATGCAGTGATGGTTAAACATGGAGAATGGCACCGAGTCCCACAGAGACCTGGAAAATTCCAGTCTCCATCCCTGATCTGTGCTGCTGCGTCTCCCTGGAGTGGAGAATTCTGTTGGTTCAGGATCTGGAGTAGCTGCAAAAGGTGCAGTCACCGGCATCAATTAAACCCTCACAGTGACAGATACCACATGGAGTGAGACTGTGTGATAGCACCAGAATGCAGGAAGGTATCAGGATCAAACCACGGTCATGAAGAAGGTGCTCTGGGATCAGTACTCAGCGATGAGGGAGCTATCAGTGGGCCAGGCAATGGCCTCGTGTTACTCTCACTAGACTGTTCATCCAGAATTTAATGCCGGTAGCAGGGATACCCATCTGACAACTTAATACCCTTTAAGTAAGGAAATCTGTTATAGGCTGCCGGTCTAGACTACATATGAATCCAGACCCAGAGCAATGGGATTGACTCTCAAATGCCGTCTGAAATGGTCTGGCAAGCCACTCAGCTCTAAGGCTGGTCAGGGTGGGCATGCGATGCTGGCCAGCCAGAGACAGCAATATCTCACGAGTGAATTAAAACCAACCCTGCTGGGACCAGTGTCCTGGCCAATCATGTTGGTAGGTTTATGGACAGGGCTTTAAACTGACAGAGAGGATGCAGGGACAGGGTACAGGTGAAAGGAGCTTTCCAAATCCAAAGGGAATATGTGAAGCCTCGGAACAGCATGGGAATGTGGCTGAAGACAAGCAGAAAAGAACAGGAAGGGACAGAGTTTAACGAAAACTGTACATCAATGAATCGGTTTGTGACAGGACATTGTCGGAAAGAGGAAATTATCATTTTTTTTGGAATGGACAAAGTATCTACAATAAGGTAATAGACATGTGACACAGAGAAAAATGAGATTTAGTCACCAGACAGGCGTGGTTACAGGTTGAACAAAAGGTGGAACATAAATATTCAACAGTAAACAACCTTACAGGATCTCAGGCAGAATGGAAAAGCAAGATGGGAACCCTGACACTAATGGATAACAAAGGCATTACAGAGAAAGCATTTGGCCTCAGATTATGCAGCTGAATCAGCCTGAATGTAAATTCTGGGTGCTGTGTGTCAAAACCACAAGCAGGAAAACAGTTTTTATGCTGCCTCGCAGTATTTCATTGCTCATCCCTGCATTAAACAGGAATTCATTAGAATTTGTAGCAAAGGTGGTGAGGTAACTTTTGGAGACTTCAATCTTTGTATAATCTGGGACAGACACATTGGCAAGAGTGATATTATCCGAGATCCTCCTTGAAAGTTTTTGTCAGTGTTTCTTTGATTAACACATTGTGCAAATAACTAGGGATGTAACTATCTCAGATCGACTGTTGGGTGATGAAGCTGAGTGAATGAATAATATCACATCGAGATCCTCCAAGAAATTACACCAGAATTCAAAGAGATTATGACATTTTAAAGTGACCATAAAGCACACCCGAGCATCAGTAACAAAGCCAATTACATGATTTTGAGAGAGAACTGACCAAGGTAAACAGGGGAAACAGACTGAAATGTCAGTCTGTAAATGAACAGTGAAAAACATTTAGACCCAGAGAGTCCTAGAGACGTACAGCACATAAATGGACCATTCGGTCCAATTCGTCCACGCCACCCAGATATCCTATCGTAATCTCGTCCCATCTTGGCCCATATCCCACTAAACCCTTTTTTATTCATATACCAATACAGATGCCTTTTGAATGCTGCAATTGTACCAGCCTCCATCACTTCCTCTGGCAGTACATTCCATACATAACCACACTCTGCGTGAAAAGGTTGCCCCTTAGGTCCCTTTTAAATCTTTCATCTCTCACCCTAAACCTATGCTCTCCAGCTCTGGTCTCCACAACCCCAGGGAAAATACCTTGTCAATTTATCCTATCCATGTCCCTCATGATTTTATAAACCTCAAGAATGTCACCCCTTACCCTCTGACGCTCCAGGGAAAACAGTCCCAGTCATTTCAGCCTCTCCCGATAGCTCAAATCCTCCAACCTTGGCAACATCCTTGTAAAGGAAGGCATTCCTGAAGAAGGGCTTATGCCCGAAACGTCGATTCTCCTGTTCCCTGGATGCTGCCTGACCTGCTGCGCTTTTCCAGCAACACATTTTCAGCACCCAACATCCTTGTAAAACCTTTCTAAACACTTTCAAGTTTCACAACATCCTTCCAATAGGAAAAAGACCAGAAATGCACGCAATATTCCAAAAGTGTCCTAACCAGTGTGCTGTACAGCTGTAATTTGACCCCCAAACTCCTATAATCAATGCTCTGACCAATAGAGGAAAGCATACCAAACACCATCTTCACTATCCGCTTACCTGCGACTCTACTTTCAAGGACCTATGAACTCCAAGGTCTCTTTGTTCAGCAACATTCCCTAGGACCTTCACATTAAGTGTACAAGTCCTGTTCAGATGTGCTTTCCCAAAATGCAGCACCTCACATTTATCTCAATTAAACTCCATCTGTCACTCCTCAGCCCATTTGCACATCTGATCCAGATCCCGTTGTAATCTGAGGTAACCTTCTTCACTACCCACTATATCTCAAATTTTGGTGTCATCTGCAAACTTGTTAACTGTACCTCCTATGTTCATGTCAAAATCATTAATATAATGACGAAACATCGTGACACCAGCACCGATCTTTGTGGCACACCATCGTCCTCCAGTGTGAAAAGCAACCCTCTGCCACCACCCTCTGTCTTCTACCTTCGAGCCAGTTCTGTATCCAAACAGCCAATTCTCCCTGTATTCCATGAGATCTAACCTTGCTAACCAATCTCCCATGAGGAACTATTTCAAGCACCTCACTGAAGTCCATAGAAATCACATCCAATGATTGGCCTCCTTTTTGTTACTTCTTTAAAAAAAAGCAATCAATTTCTTGAGACATGATTTCCCACACACAAAGCCATGCTGACTATCCCCAGTCACTCCTTGCCTTTCTAAATACATGTAAATCCTATCTCGCAGGATTCCCTTCAACAATTTACCCACTACTGATGTCAGGCTCACTAGTCTGTAGTTCCCTAGCTTTCCCTTACCACCTTTCTTAAATGGTGGCACCACGTTAGCCAACCTCCAGTCTTCAAGCACCTCACCTGTGATAATCAATGATACAAATTTCTCAGCAAAGGGCCCATCAATTGCATCCCTAGCTTCCCACAGATTACAAGGTACACCTGATCAGATCCTGGGGATTTATGCGCTTTTAAGCATTTCACGACATCCAGCACCTCCTCCTCTTCGATATAGGCGCTTTTCAAGACGTCACCATCTACTTCCCCACATTCTATATCCTCCATTTCCTTCGCCACAGTAAATACTGATGCAAAATACTCGTATAGTATCACCACCATCTCCTCCGGCTGCACACAAAGGCTTCCTTGCTGATCTTTGAGGGGCCCTACTTTCTCCCTAGTTACACTCTTGTTGTTTATGTATTTATAAAAACCCTTTGGATTCTCCTTAACACTATTTGTCAAAGCTATCTCATGTCCCCTTTTTACCCTTCTGATTTCCCTCTTAAGTATACTCCTCCTGCCTTTATATTCTGAGAATTCACTTGATTTCTCGTGTCTATACCCGACAAATTTTTCCTTCTTTTTCTTAACCAAAATTTTCATTCTCTCGTCATCCAGCATACCCTACACCCACCAGCATTTCCTTCCACCCTAACAGGAATACTACATACTGTCTCTGGAAAGCCGTTATCTCATTTTTGAAGGCTTCCCAATCTCCAATGATAAAGGCTTCATTCTCTCAAAATGGAATCACCCCAATTCCTGCATCTCATGAAACTGTCACTTGAAAATAATAAAAAAAAGAACATTCTAAACGAAGGTTTTGATGAGGTGACCTCTGGTCAGTCCTGTCGATCTGGAGGTTACCAGATACACGGAGAATGCTTTTTACTAGAGCAGCACCAGGTCACTGTCAGGCACACAGACAGAATGGACAAATAGATTCACATCTGAACTCACATTTCCCAGCCTGGGAATCTGAAGCTGAGCACAGCCAATTCTGGTAAACATCAGCAAAATTAGGTCATCAAGGTCGGCCCAATTGTCTAATAAAAAAAACAAATGAATCATTCAGACTAAAATATTCTTCAGGTTCCACAACGCAGTCTCGGTCCCATCCTGCAGGTTATATGAATCCCGTTCCCTCTAACCTCCTGCAGGATCCCCGTCCCTTCCTACATTTGTACCATCCTCCAGGTTCTGCAGTCCATCCTACCTCCGTAACATGATCCAGACTCTACAACTCTTCCTTCCTCTGCAATGTTCCCCAGAAGGGTACTGGAGGATGGTGGGGGTTACAGAGTTAGGGAGGAATTATCAGGATTGGAGGATTTTGCAATTATTAGTAATATTGAAGTGGCTAAAATTGGCTTTGGTAGTTTTGATGGTTCACATTAATAAAGGAGGTTACACAGCTAAGGAGGATTATAGGGACGGGAAGACGTTTCACAGTTTATGGGTTTTGTAGGGACTGGAGGAAGGTACCAAAACAGGGAGGGTTAAAGATTGAAGGATTCTGCAGAAAACCTCTACTGGGTTAAAGGCAGGATTCTTGGTAGTGTGGAGTAACAGAAGTTTCATGGGGTCCACATCCATAGTTCCTTCAAAGATGCCAGCCATGTTGATAGGGGTGGTACGAAGGCGTGTGATGTGTTAGCTTTCATTAGCAGAGGGATGGAGTTTCAGACCTGTGAGGTTATGCTGCAGCTCCATACAGCCCTGGTTAGTCCACTCTTGGAATATTGTGTTATGTTCTGGTCACCTCATTATAGGAAAGATGTGGAAGCTTTGGAGAGGGTGCATAAGAGATTCATCAGGATGTTTTCTGGATTGGAGGGCAGATCTAATGAAGAAATGTTGGGGAATCCAGGGCTTTTCTCATTGGAATGAAAAAGGATGAGAGCTGACTTGATAGAGGTGTACAAGATGATGAGAGGCAGACATAGAATGGATAGCCCGAGAATGTTCCCATTGTGAAAATGGCTATAACATTAGGGCATAAGTTTAAGGTAATTGGAGGAAGGTTTATGGGAGATGTCAGAGGTAGGTACGTTACACAGAGAGTGGTGGGTATGTGGAATGCACTGACAGTGTTGGTGGTAGAGACAGTTACATTAGGGATATTTAATTAACTTTTGGATACGCACATGGATGAGAGTAAAATGAATTTCTCAAAATGGAGACCTGTGCCCTATGGTGTTCCACGAGGATCCGTGCTGGGTCCACTGTTGTTTGTGATATACATAAATGATTTGGAGGAAGATATCGGTTGCCTGATTAGCAAGTTTGCAGATGACACTAAGATTGGCAGAGTAGCAGACAGTGAAGGGGACTGTTAGAGAATACAGCAGTGTATAGATTGAAGAGATGAGCAGAGAAATGGCAGATGGGGAGTTCATTCTGGATCAGTGGTGCTGGAAGAGCACAGCAATTCAGGCAGCATCCGACGAGCAGCAAAATCGACGTTTCGGGCAAAAGCCCTTCATCAGGAATAAAAAGCCTTCAATCCAGGCAAATTTCAGAAGATCCAATTCAAGAGCAAACTAAATGGAAAAGTCCTGGGGAAATCTGACGTACAGAGAGATCTGGATATTCAGGTCCATTGTTCCTTGAAGGTGACAACGCAGGTCAGTAAAGTGGTTAAGCCGGCATACAACATGCTTTCTTTCACTGGAGGGGATAATGAGTTAAAGAGTTGGCAGGTCATGTTACAGTTGTATTGGAGTTTGGTTCGACCACATTTGGAATATTACGTACATTTCTGCTCACCACATTAACAAAAGGATGTGGATGCTTTGGAGAGGGTGCAGGGGAGGTTCACCGGGATGTTGTCTGGTATGGAAGGGGCTAGCTTTGAAGAAAGTTTGACTAGATTCGGATTATTTTCATTAGAAAGACTGGGGACCTGATTGAGATCTACAAAATCATGGGATGTACAGACAGGGTGGATAGCAAGAAGCTTTTTCCCCAGAGTGAGGTGAATGGAACAGATTACAGAGATAAAGTGGGTTGTATAGACTGGAGGGCCAAACAGAGATGGAGGGTAGTCGTGACTGAAGATGTTTATAGATATAGGAAGATTTACTTCTGCAGATTATTTAGACATGGACAGCGTGGAGTCTGACAGATTTTCCAGAAGGACAGTAATTTTGGTTGGAGCCAATTTCAAAGATAAGAGAGCATTTCTAACCTCCTCCAGTTTGGCCAAAGTGGGAAGGGGAGGGTGACATTTCCACAGATAGGGGTGTAAGAGGTGGAGAAGGTTATGGAGATGAGTAAATGCATGGCGATACAGGAGGAACTTAGGGTGGGTGCTGGTGACATGAGGATGTCACACATATAGTGAGTCTTGTCGGAACTGGATCGGGAGAATTACAGGCTTTCAGTGGGTTCAGCAGATCGGGAATGCTGCAGGCACCTGAAAGGATTGTCGAGTCTCCAGCGAGTGATCTTGTCTTTAGGACTGGAATAGGTTACGTAGATACGGAAAAATTTAATGCTGTTTTCTTTTTCTTGTACAGAGCCTCAATATCCCTCATGAGCCAGGGTTCGCTAAACCTGCTAGCTTTTCCCTTCGCTCTAACAGGGACACATTGGCCCTGGATTCTTGAGATCACACTTTTAAAAGTCTCCAATTTGTCCGTCATTCCATTTCCTTCAAACAGACTCACCCAGTTGATGGGAGCATGATGTTGGGGGGGGGGGGGCAAAGTTAAAAATCACATAACACCAGCTTACAGTCCAACAGGTTTATTTGGAGGCACTAGGTTTCAGAACGCTGCTCCTTCATCAGGTGGTTGTGGAGCACAAACATAAGGCACGGAATTTATTGCAACAGGATTGCAGTGTCATGGAATGTAATAACAAACACATTTAGTGGAAGTTTCATCTTAGGATGATCACCTGCGCTTTGAAAGCTAGTGCTTTGAAATAATCCTGTTGGACTATAACCTGGTGTTATGTGATTTTTAATTCACCCAATCAACCTCTGCTCAATCCTGCCTCATGGCCCCAAACCTGTTCCTGCTCCAGTTAAAGACATTAATCTGTGGACCTGTCTGATCTTTTTCCATAACTATGTTAAAACTAAGAAAGTTGTGTTCACTGGACCCAAAGTGCTCTCCGACTGACACTTCAGTCACTTACCTGACCTCGTTTTCTGAGGGGAGGTCCAGTGTTGCACCCGCCTGAGTAGAGTGGGGCCCTCTACATATTGATTTAGGAAAAGTTCTTGGACACATTTGACAAATTCCACTCCATATGGGCCTTTTACACTCCGGATGGCCCAGTCAATACAGGGGAAATTCAAATCTCCAACCAATACTATTCTACTATTTCTATAGGTACCTGCAATCTCTCTACACATCTGCCCCTGTAGTACCCGCTGGCTATTTGGGGGTCGAGAACACCATCCCAGCAGACTGACCATCCCCTTTCTGTTTCTAACTTCTCACCATATGACCTAATTTGATCACCCCGAAAGAGTATCCTCTCTAAGCACTGTTGTTATATCCTCCCTTATCAAAAGGGCAGCTCCTCTCCTCACTTACTTGTCCTTCTGTCCCGCCTGTAGCTTCTGTATTCTGGAACACTGAGCTGTTAGTCCTGTCCTTCTCTCAGCCATGTTTCTGTTATGGCTATAATATCCCAGTCCCCAGAGTCAATCCATGATCTGAGCTTGTCTGCCTTACCAGTCAGGCCTCGTGCGTTGAAATGAATGACCTTTAAACCAGAAGTCTTTTCCCTCCCTTGACTGTGCCCCAGGATAACTTGCTCTTGATGGCTGATGCATTTTTCCCTTGACTGGTCGATGGTACCTCTCCTATTCAGAGTCCAAACCCTCTGTCAAACTAGTTTAAATCCTCCCTGCATAACACTGGCAAATCTCCCTCCTGTCAAGAGGATTTAACAATTGATTGTTGAGGGTATTCGCAGGTAAAGGGACGTCAGGCAGGTGGGAAGCATTCAAAAGGGAGATAAAATGAGAGTTCAGGGCCAGCATATTCTTGTTAGTGTGAAGGACAATGCCGATCACAAGTAGGAAACACTGGATGACTGGGGTTATTAAGTCTCTGGTCAAGAAAAAGGGGGCACATGTCATAAACATTGCGGTGGAGTAATTCACTTAAGAGGGAAATCAGGAAGGACCAAAGGGGACCATAGAAAGCGTTGGCAGATCAGACTGAGGAAATTCCAAAGACAGTCTACAAGTATATTAACAACAGAAGGTTAACTAGGGGTAGAATATGGATTAATGTGGCCATCCATGTGTGGAACCACAGGAGATGGGCAAGACCCTAAACAAGCATTTCATGTCAGAACGTACTGTGGACAAAGACGAGGAAACAAAGGGAATAAACAGTGATCACTTGTAAAAAGTCCCCATTACAGAAGAGGTCTTAGTTCACAAAGGTAGAGAAAGTGCTAGATCCTAAACAAGCGTATCCCAGAACATTGTGACAAAGTAGTGGCAGGGACATGAGCAGAAATATTTTTATTATTGTCTTTCGTATTTCCATTGGGCGTAGGTGGCTGAGGGGTGACTTTATAAAGGTTTAGAAAACCATGAGGGGTACAGGTAAGTTGATTTGCCAATGTCTTTACCCTAGGCTAGTGGGGGTCCATAACTAGATGGGATGGAACTGCAGAAGGAGAAGGTGTTAGCAATTCTGGAAAGTGTAAAAAAACAGTTCCCTGGGCCAGATGGGATTTATTCTTGGACTCTGGAAAGCCAGGAAGGAGATTGCCAAGCCCTTGGCTTTGATCTTTAAGACATCATTGTGTACAGGAATAGTGCCAGAAGACTGGAGGACAGCAAATGTCCAAGAAGGGGAATAGAGACAACCCTGGGTAATTTTCGAGCTGTGAGCCTTACTCTGATTGTGGGTAAAATGTTGGAAAGGCTTGTAAAAGCTAGCATTTATAATCAGCAGAAGATGAATAAGTTAATTAGGGATAGTCAGCACAATTTTCTGAAGGGTAGGACATGCCTCACAAACCATATTGAGTTCTTTGAGATGGTGACCAAAGAGGTGGATGAGGGTAAAGCAGTTGGTGTGTATAGGGATTACAGTAAGGTGTTTGTTAAGGTTCCCCACGATAGGCTATGGCCGACAATACAAAGGCATGGGATTGAGGGTGATTTCGCTGTTAGGATTGGATAATTGGCTCACTGAAAGAAGACAGAGGGTCGTGGTTGAAGGGAAATACTCATGCTAAAGTTCACTTACTAGTTGGAACTGCCAGGATCTGTTTTGGAACCACTATTGTTTGTCATTTATATAAATGACTTGGGTAAAGGCATTGAAGGATATGTTAGCAAATTTGCAAATAACACTTAGGTCGGTAGAGTTGTGGATAGTGACGAAGAATGTTGTAGGTTACAGAGAAGCATAGATAAGCTGTCGAACTGGATTGAGAGTTTGCAAAGGGAGTTTAATGTGGAAAAGTGTGAAGTGATTCACTTTGGAAGAAGTAAGAGAAACACAGATTACTGGGATAATGGTAAGATTCTTGGTAGTGTAGCTGAACAGAGACATCTCTCTGTCCATGTACATAGATCCTTGAAAGTTGCCACCCAGGTTGATAGGGTTGTTAAGAAGGCATTCGCCGTGTGAGTTTTTATTGGTACAATCCTTAAGTTTCGGAACCATGAGATAGTGCTGCAGCTGTACAAAACGCTGATGCGTCCATATTTGGAGTGTTGCCTATGGCTCAGGTCACCATATTAGAGGACGGATGTGAAAGATTTGGAAAGGGTTCAGAGGTGATTTACTAGGATTTTACCAAGTTTATGAGGAAGGCTGAGGGACTTGAACCTGTTTTTGTTCGAGAGAAGACATTTGAGGCCAATTAATTGAGACATATAAGATAATCAGAGGGTTAGATAGGTTAGACAGTGAGAGACTTTTCCCTCGGATGGCGATACCTAGCACGAAGTGAGATAGCTTTAAATTAAGGTAGTAATTAATATTAATATTAATTAATAGATATGGGACAGATGCCAGAGGTAGGTTCTTTACTCAGAATAATAGGGCCATGGAATGCATTGCCTGCAACAGTAGTAGACTCGCCAACTTTAAGGGCATTTAAACTGTCATTGGACAGGCATATGGATGAAAATGAAATAGGGAAGGTTAGATGGCTTCACATTGGTTCCACAGGTTGGCGCAACATCGAGAGCCGAAGGGCCTGTACTATGCCGCCATGTTCTACGTTCTGTCTTCTAGAGGGCATAAGTGTGAGATGGGAGATAAAAAACTGAAAAAGGGATTGGAGGAGAAGATTTTTCACACAGAGGATGGTGCAGGTATGCAATGAGCTTCCGGGGGAAGTGGTAGAGAAATGTACAACAACAACAACATGTAAAAGACATTTGGGCAGGTACAGAGAGAGGAGAAGGTTTGAAGGGATTTGCGTCAAATGCAGGGAAACGTGACTCATTCAGGGACTCTGTTCAGCATGGACTAGTTGGATCCAAGGAACCGTTTCCGTGCTGCGTGACCCTGTCTCCTGTTAATGGAGGAGGAGATAAGGCATGATTTGGAGATGCCGGTCTTGGACTGGGGTGTACAAAGTTAAAAATCACACAACACCAGGTTATAGTCTAACAGGTTTAATTGGAAGTACATTAGCTTTTGGAGCGATGCTCCTTCATCAGGTGATAGTCACCGGATGAAGGACCGTCGCTCTGAAAGCTAGTGTGCTTCCAATTAAACCTGTTGGACTATAAACTGGTGTTGTGTGATTTTTAACGAGATAAGGCATGTTATAGACACTGAAGCAAGTTACAGCAATAGGGATGGTAGTCTGGAATGCAGTATATTTCAAATATGTATAGGGACTATTAGGAAGGGAGGAGGTTATAGGGAATGGAACTGTTATAGTAGTTACAAACTATTGAAGATACTGGTCCACAAGACATGCCGCAGATACAGTGTTGCAGCGTAGTAAGTCTTAGTACAACAGAACTTACAGTAGGGGTGGTGATTTAGCCTTGGGTGTGTCTGTACTGAGCTCCCCCTCCAACACTGTATCTGCGTCATGGCTTGTTAGCTGATGTTTGGAGCCCTCTCATTGCTCTCTGTTCTGTGCACTGTGAGTGATCTTACCTCACTGCAGGATTTATTGAAGGCTCCAGATCCCCCTGCTCTTTGTCTCTCTGGCTGACCAACTATCTTCAATGTGGTGATGGACAAGACACCCAGCAGCTGGGAAGTCCACTGAGTCAGGAAATACCTGAAAACCTATAGGAGACAGAGGAATAGACAGAATGGGAAATTAGAGTGATGTAATGAGGGTTACACATGGAGAATGGCACTGAGTCCCACAGAGATCTTGATAATCCCAGTCTCCATTCCTGGCCTGTGCTGTTGCGTCTCTCTGGAGTGGAGAATTCTGTTGGCTTAGGATCTGGAGTAGCTGCAAGAGTGAGAGGCACTGACAGAGACAGCAATTAGACCCACAGAGTAAGGGATACCACATGGAGAGATATTCAGTGATATCACTAGAGTGCAGGAAGGTGTGAGGATCAAAAGGTTGTATAGGAAGAATGGGTTTAGCTTCGTGATGCAAAGGTATAACTGGTCAGGGATGAGTAACCTGCGAGAAGATGAAGTGATGGCCGAGTGGTATTATTGCTAGAGCATGTATCCAAAACCTCAGCTAATGTTCAGGGGAGGCAAGTTTGAATCCCACCATCTGAAATTGTGCAATTTTAAATCAATAATTTAAAAATTGCAATTAACAATCCATGAATAAGCATGAAACCATTGCTGATGTCCAAAATAACCTTTGTTCATCAAAAAGGTACTTGTTCTTCAGAGAAGAACATATACCATTCTCACGTGGTCTACACGACATACCCACAGCAAAGTATTTGGCTCTCAATTGCTCTCTGAATTGGCCGAGCAAGTTACTCAGCTCAAGGGCAGCTAGGGCTGGGCAACAAATGCTGACCAGCCAGACACACTCACATCCCACGAGTAAATAAAAACAATCCCATTGCACTGGGCCCCAAGGGAACCATATGTATCCAGACAATAGGTTTCCCTGTGTCCCATACATCCATAATTTCTGAATGTTTAGAGGTAATGAGGTGCTGTGTGAAAGGATGGAGAAGTGCTGTTGGGACTGCAGAGGTTACAGTGATATCATGTGCTGGAGAGGCTGGAAGGTAGGTTGGTAAGGGTTGAATGGTACAGACATTGTGGGCTGTACGTGCTGGGCAAGATGACACACAATGATTTTTGTAGCATTTTGGGGATAGTGGACATAACACTAAGTTTCAAAGTCATTTTGGAAAGAGATAAGGATAGTGCAGAAGTGAAGATTCCAAATTTGGAGAAGCCCCCTAATCGTTAGAATATCATTGTCACTGGGCATTATCACGATCATAATACAGCATCTGGCAAACAAAGACTGGAAGGAACTATCTGCAGTTGGGCTCATATTCGGAAAAAGGAAGTATGTTAAAGTGATACGGTGAGAATTCACGTCCAGTGTGGTCCCCAATGAGTGAATGTCAAAGGCAGTAACTCCAGCGAATACTGATCAAGCGATGTCGTGATCCTGATAAAGAAAGTACACTGCGATGAAAACAGGCGAAGCCCTTCAAATGTATAGAACGTGCAACGGGGTCCTTCAAATTGAAGGTCAAAGAATGGACATGAAATATCCTGGCAGATACTGTTAAGGAAAGGCCACAAGGTATTTTATCAGTATAGTTAGAGGGTTGCGCCTGTTAGAAACCAAAGGAACAATCTGTACATGGAGCCAGAGGAAGTAGGTGAGGTCTTCAATGAATACCTCCTTTTCATTATTCACACAGGAGAAAGGCATTGTAGCCAGGGATTTCAGTCGAGGATGGTGAGGTTCTCGAGCATGTGATGACCAATAAGGAGGAGGTATTAAACGCTTTCACAAGCATAAAGGTGGATAAACCCCCAGTACCCATTGAAATGTATCCTGGGCTGCTATGGGAAGTAAGGGAGGAGATTGCTGGGGCCCTGGTGGATACTTTGCTGGTCACAGGTGAAGTGCCAAATGACTGGAGGATAGCTAACCTGTTTCCTTTGTTCAAGAAGGGCAGCAGGGATAGGCCAGGTAATTACAGAGTAGAGAGTCTGACAGCAGAGGGAGGGAAATTATTGGAAAATATTCTGAGGATGAATCAACACTTGCAAAGGCAAAGGTCAACTCGACTGCGTCATCACGGATTTGGTAGAGGAAGATACCGCCTCAGAATTCAGTTGTGTTTTTTGAATTGGTCTCTCAAAATATTGAGGAGGGCAGTACAGATGATGTGGTTTACATGCACCTGAATAAGGTCTTTAACAAGGTCCCAAGCGGAAGGCTGATCCAAAAGGGAATTGCCCATGGGATTCAAGGCAAGTTGGTAATTTGGATACAAAATTGGGGTATAAAATTCTTCGTGTTTGAAATTCTTTCACCAGCGGGTGTACCACAGGGGTCTGTGCAGGAACCATTGCTGGTTATTCTGTGGAATAATAACTTCGATGTGAAAGCATAAGGTATCTTTAATCGGTTTGCAGATGACATGAAAGGTGAGGATGTTGTTCACAATGAGGGGGATGGCCTCTAGCTACAGTTTGATGATGATCAGATGATAATCTGAGCAGAGTTTAGTTCTGATCAATGTAAGGTCATACCCTGTGGGAGGTATGATAAGCGAAGGGCAGACATAATGAATGCGTGATCCTTGTGGAGTACTGAGGAACACAGAGAACTTAGTGGACAGTTGCCTAGATCCCTGAAGGTGTCAACACAGGGAGACAGGGTGGGAAAGGCACCTGAACTGGGAGCGGGAGGGGGACCCATACCCTGATTGGCTTGAGAGGATATAAACTAACCTGGCAGGGTGTTGGACCTTAAATAGCCGTAAGGCCAGAAAGAAGATTGAGGCCAGTGCACAAGTTAAAGAGAGAACATTCAATAGCCAAGGCAGGCAAGAACATCGCAGGGAATGTGAAAAAACTGATGATTAAACTGCATTTATTTCAATGAAAGAGGCCTGACAGATGAACTTGGGGCATGGATTCGAACATGGGACTGGGATATTATAGTTATGACAGAAACACAGCTGAGGGAGGGGCAGGACTGGCTACTCAAAGTTTCAAGGTAGAGATGCTACAGGAGGCATCGAAGGGGAGGAAAGAGAGGACACGTGGTGGTGGTTTTTGATTGCATGAATCATCCCAGCAGTACTTAGAGTGGATATTCCTGTGGGATCACCAGCAAAGCTATGTTAGTGGAACTGAGAAATAATAATGGGTCATCACTCTGACTTGATTGTCCCACTAACCCCGAATAATCCGTGGAAGACTGAGGAACAAATATGTCAGGAGATCTCAAATATCAATCATAATAATCGAGCCGTTATAGTAGGGGTTTTTAAACTTTCCAAACCTAGACTGGGACTGCCAGTGTTCAGTGTTTGCAAGGGAGGAATTTGGTAATTGTGTTCCAGAAACTCCCAATCAATATGTAAATGGCCTGAAAAGAGAAAGGGGCAAAACCTGACCTCTCCTTTCGAAACAAGGTAGGGAAAGGGACTGAGGTATTAATGGGAAAGCATTTTCCCAAAGTGACCACGGTTCTATTAGTTTGAAAACAGCGATGGAAAAGGATAGGCCTGGTCCACAAGTTCAAGTTATAAAATGGGGCCAGACCAATCTTGATCGTATTGGGCAGGAACTTTCAAAAGGGGATTGGGGAGTCTCGTTGCAGGGAAAGGGAAATCTGGCAACTGAGAATATTTTAAAAGTGAGATAAATTGAGCGATCACCACCAGCATGTTCCTGTTTATTGCAGGTCAATGCTGACAGCATTAGGAAACACTGGCTGTCTATTGAGGGTCTGGTCAAGCAAAAGGGAGCACATGTCAGGTATAGCCAGCTGGATCAAGGGAACCTCTGAGGATCGCAGGGGCTGTAGGAATACAATTTGGGTGGAAATCAGTAATGCAGAAAGGGTACATGAAATAGCCTTGGCAGAGAATGATAAGGAGAATCCAAAAGTAATTGTATAAATATATTGAGTGAAAGAGTAACTCGAGACAAAGTAGCGTCCCTTAAAGATCAATGAGACCATTGATGTGTGGAACTGCAGGATATGGCTAAGACCTTAAACACACTTTTTTTACTCCAGAACTTACTGTGGACAATGACTGGGGAACTCAGGGAACAAGAGTAATATGTAAGACCACATTTGGAGTTCTCTGCAATTCCAGTCTCCCTGCTATAGGAAGGATGTTGTGAAATTTGGAAGTGCTCAGAAAAGATTTACAAGATGTTGCCAGGGTTGTTGCTGAATAAGCTGGAGTTATTTTCCCTGGAGCATCAGAGACTGAGGGGTGACCTGACAGAGGTTTATATAAACATGAGGGGTATGGATTTGGTAAACATTCAAGGTCTTTTCCCAGGGTTGGAGAGTCCAAAACTAGAGTGCACAGGTTTAAGGTTAAAGGGAAAGGTTTAAAAGGGACTGAAGGGACAGCTTTTTTATGCACACGGTGATGTGTGTATGGAATGACCTGAGAGAGAAAGTAACAGATACTGATACTATGACAACATTTAAGAGATGTCTGAACAGGTAAATGAATAATAAGGGTTTAGAGGTACATGGGCCAAATGCTGGTAAATGGGATGGATTTATTTACGTCTTCTGGTCAGCTTGAACGAGTTGAACTGAAGGATCAGTTTCCATGCTGTACATCTCTATGACTTGAATAGAGTGCATGTTATAGAAGAGGTGGTGCTGGAGGTTTTAAGACACAAAGGTATGGAAAGCTCCAGGACCTGATTAAGTGTATCACAGGACATTGTGCGATGCTAGGGAAGAAATTGTGGAGCCCCGAGCAAAGGTATTTGTACCATGGACAGCCATGTGTGATGTGCTGGAAAGGCTGGAGGGTGGCATCGTGGACAGTGAAGGAGGTTTCTTGAGATTACAAAGGGATCTTGATGACTGAATGGGCTGAAAAACTGTAGATGGAATTCAATCTGAACAAATACAAGGTAATGCATTTGGTAAAACAAACAAGGGTAGAGCTTATACAATTAATGTTCTGGCCTCGGTTAGTGTTTTAGAGCAGAGAGACCTCCGGGTTCAGATACATAATTCTTGAAGCTTGCATCACAGGATGGATAAGACAGTGCTTGGCATGCCTGACTATTGCTCAGTCCATTGAGTGGAGGATTTGGGACGTCATGTTGAGATTACGCAGACATTGGTGAGGCCTGTTCTGCAATACTCCATCCAGTTCTGGTCGCCCAGTTATGTGAGGATATTATTAAGCTGCAAAGGTTCAGAAGAGATTTACCAGGACGTTGCTGGACATGGAAGGCTTGAGTTCTGAGAAATGGCTGGATAGGCAGAGTCTTTTTTCACTGGAGCCTGAAGGTTGAGACGTGATGTTATAAACGTTTATTTTTAAAAATGAGGTATATAGATCGATTTAATGGTAGTTGCCTTTTCCGCAGGATGGGGGAGTCTCAAGAGGAGAGACCACATTTTTAAGGTTAGAAGAGAGAGATGTTCAAAAAAAAGACATGGGGGCAAATTGTTACACAGAGGGCACTTTGAATGTGGAATGAATTTCCGAGGAAGGGGTGGATGAGGGTACAATTGCAACATTTAAACGACAGGTACTAAATGAGTATTTTGCATCAGTTTTTACTGTGGAAAAGGAGATGGAAAATATTGAATGTAGGGAAATAGTTGATGACACCTTGCAAAATGTCCATTTTACAGAGGAGCAAGTGCTGGATGCCTTGAAATGCATAAAGGTGGATAAATTCCCAGGATCTGATCAGGTGTACCCGAGAACTCCGTGGGAAGCTAGAAAAGTGATTACTTGACCTCTTGCTGAGATATTTGTATCATGGATTGTCACAGACGAGGCGCTGGAAGACTGGAGTTGGCTAACGTGGTGCCACTGTTTAAGAAGAGTGGTAAGGACAAGCCAGGGAACTATAGACCAGTGAGCCTGATGTCGGCGGTGGGCAAGTTGTTGCAGTGAATCCTGAGGGACAGGATGTTATTGTATTTGGAAAGGCAAGGACTGATTAGGAATAGTCAACATGGCTTTGTGCATTGGATATCATGTCTCACAAACTTGATTGAGTTTTTTGAAGAAGTAAAAAAGAGGATTGATGAGGGCTGAGCGGTAGATGTGATCTATATGGACTTCAGTAAGGCGTTCGACAAGTTTCCCCATCGGAGACTTATTAGCAAGGTTCGATCTCACGGAATACAGGGAGAACTAGCCACTTGAATACAGAACTAGCTCAAAACTAGAAGACAGAGGGTGGTGGTGGAGGGTTGCTTGTCAGACAGGAGGCCTGTGACAAGTGGAGTGCCAGAAGGATCGGGCCTAAAAATAGCGAATAGCCAAGGGTAATTAAGTCCAAAACTAGAGGGTGTAAACGTGAGGTGAGAGAGCAAAGATTTAAAGAGGGAGCTGAGGGGCAACATTATCCACAGAGGATAGTGCACAGACAGAACAGACTGCCAGGGCCACATGGGAGAAACAAGAACAATTACAACATGGAAAAGACATTTGGGCAGGAATATGGAGGGGAGATGATTTGAAGAGCTAAGGGCCAAACACAGGCAAATGAGACTCATTCAGTATATGAAACATGGGCAGCATTGTTGAGTTGGACCACAGGTTCTGTTTCCGTGCTGTGTCACTCTGAATCCAGCTAAAGAGGATTACCGTACCGAAATAAAGCATGTTGTAGACACTGAAGCAAGTTACAGCGATAGGGATGGTAGTATGGAATGCAGCACGTTTCAAATATGTGGAGGGACTATCGGGAAGGGAGGAGGATACAGGGACAGGAACTGTTACATGAGTTAAAAATTACTGAAGACACTGGTGCACAAGCCATGCCATAGACACAGTGTTGCAGAGTAATGAGTCTTAGTACAGTGATGGAGGAAGAACACAGAACAGAAAGATCCCAGGCAGCATTCCCAATCTCTCGTCGGAGGCCTGCTTTCCCCTCTGTTGTCCTGATGCTCACTAAGACAGCACAGGTCTAGATTGATAACTGTGAACACCCCATGCTGTCTCAGTGCAACATAAATTAAAGTAGTGGTGGTGATTGAGCCTGGGGTGCGTCTGTACTGTGCTCCCCCTCTAACACTACATCTATGTCATGTCTTGTTAGCGACGTTTGGATCCCTCTCATTGCTCTCTGCTCTGTGCACTGTGAGTGATCTTACCTCACTACATGATTTCTTGAAGGTTCCAGATCTCTCCACCCTTTGTCTCTCTGGCTGACCAACCCATCTTCAATGAGACACCCAGCAGTTGGGAAGTCTATTGCGTCAGGAACTTCCTGAGTACCTACAGGGGACAGAGAAATAGACAGAATGGGAAATTAGACTGATGCAGTGAGGGTTACACATGGAGAATGGCACTGTATCCCACCAAGATTTGGAAAATCCCAGTCTCCATCCCTGGCCTGTGCTGTTGCATCTCTCTGGAGTGTAGAATTTTGTTGGCTCAGGATCTGGAATAGCTGCAAGAGCGGGAGACACTGTCAGATGCAGCAATTAGACCCACACAGTGAGGGATACCACATGGAGAGAGACTGAATGGTATCACCAGAGTGCTGGAAGGTATCAGGATGATTTCAGGATCATACAAGTGTGTTGGGAGAATGGGTTTAGCTTCATGATGCCCTGGTATCAGTGTTCAGGGATGAGCAACCTCCGAACAGGACAAGTGATGGCCGAGTGGTATTACTGCTACAGCATGTATCCAAAATCTCAGCTAATGTTCAGGAGAAGAGCGTTTGAATCCCGCCATCAGAAATGGTGGAATTTGAAATCAATAATTTTAAAAATAGTAATTAACAATCCATAAATAAATATGAAACCATTGCTGATGTACAAAAAACCCAAACACTTGTCCATTAGATAAGGACATCTGCTCATCCTCATGTGGTCTGCACGACGTACCCACAGCAAAATGATTACCTCTCAATTACCCTCTGAAATGGCCGAGCAAGTTACTCAGCTCGAAGGCAGCTAGGGCTGGGCAGGAAAGGCTGGTCAGCCAGAGACACCCACATCCCATACCTGATTTTAAAAATAATCCATTAGGATGGTGCCCCTGGAACCCTGCTGGGACCAGTGTCCTGGACAATCATGTTGGTAGGTTTATGGACAGGGCTTTAAACTGACAGAGAGGATGCAGGGACAGGGTTCAGGTGAAACGAGCTTTCCAAATCCAAAGAGAAAAGGTGAAGAATGGGAGCAGCATGGGAATGTGACTGAAGACAAGCAGAGAGGAACAGGATGGGACAGAGTTTAACTAAAACTGTATATCAGGGAATCGGTTTGTGACAGGAAATTGTGGGAAAGAGTAAATTATGTTTTTTTTGGAATGGATAATGTCTCTTCAATAGGGTAGATTGATTTGTGACACAGAGATAAAAACGGTTTAGACACCAGGGAGACATGGTTAAAGGGCGAACAAAAGGTGGACATAAATATTCAATGGATCACAACCTTGCAGAAACTCAGGCAAAATGGGTAACGCTAACAATAATGGATAACAAAGGCATTACAGAGAAAGCATTTGGCCACAGATCATGAAATACAGTCAGTCTGAATGTAAGTTCTGGCTACAACTTGCCAAGGACTCAAGCAGCAGAACAGTTTTAGTCACCAAGCAACATTTCATTGCTCATCACTACATTAAACAGGAACTCATTGGAATTTTTTAACAAACACATTGTGATAATTTTGGGAAACTTCAATATTCACATAACCTGGGACAGTCACACTGACAGCAGTGATATTGAAAGCGGAGTTCAGAGAATTTTTTTTTCAGTGTTTCTTTGAATAACAAATTGTGCAACTGGGTAGGGATATAACTATCTCAGAGCGATCGTTGTGTGATGAAACTTAGTGAATAAGTAGTGTCACTTGGAGAGATCCTCTGGGAAATTGTGATAAAGTGCAGTTTACAGAAATATAAAGTTTTGAAGTTAATCACAGAAAGGACAAGCTACAACTACAAACAAAAACAGTCAATTACATGAGTTTGAGAGGAGAACTGACCAAGGTAAAGAGGCGAAACAGACTGAAATATGAACCTGTAAATGAACAGTGAAAATCATTTGAAGGAACAGTGTAAATCACTCAACAAAAGAACATTCCATTGAAACAGATAGCAAGAAATTCCCACCGGCCCCTCATTCAGGACAAAATGGATCATATTAGATTATGAGGCTTAGAAGATCACCACAAAGTACTTAAAATCCTGAAGTGAGAAAGTGTTTTAGGAGTAAGTGTTAAAGGGATTGCAAAGGGTCTGCTAGCAGGAGTTGGGCAGTGGGAAGGGGAATCAGTGTCAGGGTTTAATGTCACAAAAGGAACAGGGAGAGGTGAAGGTACCGGAGGTGGTGAGAGTGTTACAAAGAGTGGTCAGAACCTGAACGGTGTTAAAAAGCCAGTACGGATTGCTGCAGCTGGAGGTGTTTGCAGAGGTAGGGAGGGACATATGTATTTTTATTTATTCATTCATGGGATGTGGGTGTCACTGCTAATTACCCAGAGGACAGCTCAGAGTCAGCCATATTGCTATGGGTCTGGAGTCACATGTTAGCCAGACCAGGTTAGAATGTTAGATGTCCTTCCCTAAAGGAGGTAAGTGAACCAGATGAGTTCTTCCCACTGATCAACAATGCTTTTATGGTGGCCTCACCAATGTCCACCATGACATGACATCCCAATTCCTACTCTCAATGTTCTGCTCAATGAAGGTAACCATCCCAAACGCCTGCTTCACCAACCTGTCTACCTGTGACACCACTTTCAAGGAACTGTGTATCTGCATCCCTGGGTCACTGATTGACAACACTACCCAGGGCCCGAACATTAACTGTACAAGTCCCACCCTGGTTTGTTTCACCAAAATGGAACACTTCACCTTTATCTAATTAAACTCCATCTGCTATTCTTTAGCCCACTATCCCAGCAGTATTGTTTATCCCGTTGTGTCATAGATAACCTTCTTCACTGTCCACTTTACCACCAATTCCAGTGGTACCCAAAAACTTACTTACAAGGAAACCAATACTCCCATCCAAACCATTTATCCAAATGACAAACAACAGTGGGCCCACTATACCGCTGGTCACATGTCTCCAGTCAGAAAAACTCCCATCACCCTCTGTCTCCTACCATCAAGCCCAATTTTCTGTCCAGTTGACTAGCTCCTCCTGAAAGCCATATCCCTTTACACTGATCTGATCTTATTACCCAGTTTACTATACGACACATAGAACACAGAACAGTACAGAACAAGACCCTTCGGCCATGATGTCATACCAATCGTTTATCTGACCGTAAGATAAAAAAAAAGTGGCAGATAGAGTTTAATTCAGATAAATGTGAGGTGCTGCATTTTGGGAAAGCAAATCTTAGCAGGACTTATACACTTAATGGCAAGGTCCTCAGGTGTGCTGCTGAACAAAGAGACCTTGGGGTGCAGGTTAATAGCACCTTGAAAATGGAGTCACAGGTGGATAGTATTGTGAAGAAGGCGTTTGGTATGCTTTCGTTTATTGGTCACAGGATTTAGGAGGTCATGTTGCGACTGTACACCACATTGGTTCGGCCACTGTTGGAATATTGCGTGCAATTTTGGTCTCCTTCCTATCGGAAAGATGTGGGGAAATTTGAAAGGGTTCAGAAAAGATTTACAAGGATATTACCAGGGTTGGAGGATTTGAGCTATATGGAGAGGCTGAACAGGCTGGGGCTGTTTTCCTTAGAACGTCAGAGGCTGAGGGGTGACTTTATAGAGGTTTATAAAATTATGAGGGGCATAGATAGGTAAATAGGCAACCCTGGGGTTGGGGAGTCCAGAACTAGAGGGCATAAATTTAGGGTGAGAGGGGAAAGATATAAAAGAGACCTAAGGGGCAACTTTTTAACACAGAGGGTGGTACGTGCATGGAATGAGCTGCCAGAGGAAGTGACAATAGACAATAGACAATAGGTGCAGGAGTAGGCCATTCAGCCCTTCAAGCCTGCACCGCCATTCAATATAATCATGGCTGATCATTCCTAATCAGTATCCTGTTCCTGCCTTATCTCCATAACCCTTGATTCCACTATCTTTGAGAGCTCTATCCAACTCTTTCTTAAATGAATCCAGAGACTGGGCCTCCACTGCCCTCTGGGGCAGAGCATTCCACACTGCCACCACTCTCTGGGTGAAGAAGTTTCTCCTGAGCTCTGTCCTAAATGGTCTACCCCGTATTTTTAAGCTGTGTCCTCTGGTTCAGCACTCACCCATCAGTGGAAATATGCTTCCTACTGCCAGAGTGTCCAATCCTTTCATAATCTTATATGTCTCAATCAGAGACATGGTGGATGCTGGTACAATTGCAACATTTAAGAGGCATTTGGATGGGTATATGAATAGGAGGGGTTTGGAGGGATATGGACCGGTGCTGGCAGGTGGGACTAGATTGGGTTGGGATATCTCGTCAGCATGGAGGAGTTGGACTGAAGGGTCTGTTTCCATGAAGAAAGTGAGGTCTGCAGATGCTGGAGATCAGAGCTGAAAATGTGTTGCTGGAACAGCGCAGCAGGTCAGGCAGCATCCAGGGAACAGAAGAATCGACGTTTCAGGCATAAGCCCTTCTTCAGGAATCTTCTGTTCCTCCACACTGCCAAGGATTCTGCCTTTAACCCTGCATTCTGCATTCAAATTCAGTCTTTCAAAATGAATGACTTCTCACTTTTCCAGATTGAACTCCATCTGCCACTTCTCAGCTCAGCTCTGCATCCTGTCATTGTCCCGTTGCTACCTACAACAGCCCTCCACACTATCAGCCACTCCACCAACCTTTGTGTCATTGGCAAACTTACTAACCAACTCTTCCACTCACACATCCAACTTATTCATAAAATCACGAAGAGCACAGGTTCTGTAACCACTCCCTGCAGAAAACCACTGGTCACTGAGCTCCAGGATGAATTGTTTCTATCTATCATCACCCGCTGTCTTCTGTGGGCCAGGAATTCTGTATCCAGACAAACAGGTTTCCCTGTATCCCATGCCTCCATACTTTCTGAATGAGCCATAAAGGTGTTTTGTCACATTCTCAAAAGATTCAGTAAGACTTGTGAGGCATGAACTGCCCCTTACAGAACCATGCTGACTATCTTTAATCAAACTATGGTTTCCCAAGGAATAATAAATCCTGTCTCCCAGAGTCCTCTCCAATAAAGTGCACACCACAGATTTAAGACTGACAGGTGTGCAATTCCCAGGATTATCCCTATTCCCTTTCCTGAACAAGGGAATAATATTTTCCTGCCTCCAATCATCTGGTCCGACTCGAGTGGACAGTGAGGGTGCAAAGGTCATCACCAGGTGCTCAGCAATCCATTCCCTCGCTTCGAGTAGTAACTTTGGACACATCCAGTCTGGTTCAGCGACTTATCTATCCTTATCTTTTACAAAATTCTCAGTACATCCTTCTTCTTAACATCCACCTGTTCACATACATCAGCCTGTTTCACGCTGTCCTCACAAGCGACAAGACCCTTCTCAGCAGTGAATACTGAGATATAGTATTCATTAAGGACCTCCCTTACCTCCTATGACTCCAGGCACAAATTCCTTCCACTATCCCAGATTGGCCTTATCCTCACTCTGACCATCCTCTTGTTCCTCGCATAAGTGGAGAATGCCTCACGGTTTTCCTTAATCCTTCCCAACAAAGCTTTTTCATATCTCTTCTAGTTGCCCTAAGTCCATTCCTCGGTTCCTTCCTGGTACCTTCAGAGAATTCCTACAGTGTGGAAATGGGCCATTTGACCCAAGAACTCCCTATCAACCCTTCAAACAGTATCCAACCCAGCCCCATTCCCCCACCCAATTACTCTCCATTTGCACTGATTAATGCACCAAACCTACCTATCCCTGAACACTATGGGTAATTTAGCATGGCTGAGTCACCTAATCTGCACATCTTTGGACTGTGAGTGGAAACAAGAGCACAGAATGTGCAAACTCCCCACAGCCTGCAGCTGTAATCAAAATGGAGTCCGTGGTGCTATGAGGTAGCAGTGCTAACCACTGAGACACCGTGCCACCCAATGTAACTCTCTGAAGCCCTGTCTGATCCTTGCTTCCTCAACCTTAAGTAAGCTTCCTTCTTCCTCTTGATTAGATGCTAAAGTCCACGTAGACAACGTTGACTGCTCTGCCTTCATCTATCTTTGGCCACCTCCTCGAAGAGTCAATCCGGTTTGTGAAACATGGTTTTCCACTCACAAAGCCATGCTGACCACCTCAAATCAGCCCTTGTCTTTGTAAATATAAGGAGTTCCTTTCTCTCAGAATCTTCTCCAACAACTTCCCCATCACTGGTCTCACGGGGCTGTAATTTCCTGGCTTTTCCCTGTAGTCCTTCAGTGATGGAACAGCATTAGCCAACCTCCAGTCTTCCAACATCTCACTGTGTCTGTTGATAAAATAAATATTTCTGTAAGGGACATTGTAATCTCTTCCCTCGCTTCCCACAATATTCAAGGATAGACCTAATGAGCTACTGAGGATTGATCTACCTTTATTTGTTTTAAGATTCCTGCACTTTCTCTTCTTTGTTGAGGATTCTTTCCAAGACATCATTATTTATTTCCCCAAGTTCCCGAGTTTCCATGTCTTTCACCACAGTAAATATTGACAAGATTGTTATGTCTAATATCTCACCCATCTCGTTGGTTCCACACATAGGCGACCTTATTGATCTTTAAGGGGCCCTATTCTCTACCAAGTTACTCTTTAGCCCTTATTGTAACTTGCGCTAAATTGCTTCTGATAATTCAAATACACCATATCCCCCATACCACTACATCCCTCCTGCATGCTTATCTATTCTGCCATTTATACTCACACCATCAAATTAAATCCAACAGGCTCAAAAACAAATTCTCTTTTATCATATGTGTTTCTAAGTGGCCAGTTATTGTATATTGACATATCCTTTCTAACAATTTTGGTATGCTCCCGACTTACTGTCAGGCTAACACTATTTGGTTTCAGATTGACAGTAGAAAGGGTTGTGAAAGTTCCTGTTTATCAATGTGAAAAAGGTATCTCACAGGATCAGCAGGTAATAGAGAAGGCAAATAAAATGCTGACATTTATTACAGAGGGAATTGAGTCTAAAAATAGGCAGGTCTAGCTAAAATAATGCAAGGTACATGTCAGACCACACCTAGAATACTATGAACAGTGTGAGTTCCCGAAGGAAAGATATTGTCGCATTGGAGGCAGTCCAGAGAAGGTTCACTTGGCTGATCCTGGGAATGGAGGGATTTTCTAATGAGAAGAGGTGGAGTAGGTTGAGGTTGAATCCATTGAAGTTTAGATAATGAGAGAGAAATGGAATGAAGCATCCAAGATTCTGAGGGGCTCTGATCGGGCAGATGCTGGGAAGTTAGAAAATAGAACAGTAGAGCACAGCAACAGGCCCTTCGGCCCACCACGTCTGTGCTGTCCATGATGCTATTCTCAACTCATCTCATCTGTATGTACATGGTCCATATCCCTCTATTCTCTGTCTGTTCATGTTTCTGTCTAAATGCCACTTCAAAACTTTACTCACGTTTCTGTTTCTATGACCTCGCTTGGCAACTTCAACTCTCTGTAAAAAAAAACTTGCCTCACACACCTCATTTAAACTTTCTCTTTCTCACCTCAAACCTCTGCGCTCTGGTATTTGAAACTTTCACATTGGAAAAGAGATTCTGACTATCCACATTATCTATCCCTGTCCTAACGTTATATTCCTATACCTGGTTGCCTGTCAGCCTCTGATACTCTCACAAAGCAATACAACTTTGATTAATTTCCTCTTAACACCTAACCCTTAAAAACATAACATAGGTAACGTGCTGATAAACCCCTTTTGTACCCTCTCCAAAGCCTCCACATCCTCCCTATTGGGAGGAGATGAGACCTGCACACAGTGCTCCAAATGTGGCCAAACAAACGTTTTATACAATTACAACATCAGATGCAAACCACAATACCCAACGTTGTGACCAATGAAGGCCAGTGTTCCATTTGCTTTCCTTCCCAACTGAAACACTTCTGTTGCCATTTTCTGTGAGTTACTGACTTGCACCAAGATCCTTCTGTATATCAATATCCCTCAGGATGCTAACATTCTTCTTGAATTTGACATCATCTCACTCTTGTCCAGATTAAACTCAATTTGCCATTTCTGTCTATCTCTCCAACTGTTCTGTAACCTCCTGCAGATTTTAATGAATCAGGGAAACGAGGGTTTTGTGGAAAAATAAGGAAAGTAGAGTTGAACAGTATCAGATTAGCCACAATCTGATTGAAGGACAGAGCATACTCAATTGACCAAATGGCCTCATTCCCCTCCTGCATCTCATGGTCTGAGCACAAACTCAATATGTCCTGCATAATATTATGGGTCTCTGCTCACAAATATCCTTTATAACGGGATTATTGGATATTTATTAGTACACAGCATTTGATCTACAAATATGATATGATGTTATAGAAAACTATCTCACATACAATCCAAGATTCTATCCGTTACAGCACTGATACTCATTGCTGTATCAGTCGGCATGGAGACCACTGTCACACACAGTTACTGTACTGCCCTTGCCATAAGTACAATCAGTGTCCTGACTGTAACCATATTGACATTCCCATCACTGGTTAGTGCCTACAAAAGAATTCCTGCTTACAGTTGCTGCTGCTTGCTTATTCTCAGCTCCACTTTTCATATTCAGATCCACATGACTGTCTCATTAATGCATTAACCTCATCCTTCCTTCACAACTTGTTGGCTTTTTGTCTAGTCTGCCTATTGGGACTAGATTGGGTTGGGATATCTGCTCAGTATGGATGGGTTGGACCTTAGAGTCGGTTTCCATGCTGTACATCTGCCTTATGGCGAATACAGGGAGTCATTCCTCAGTAGTGGGGGGTTGAACAGATGGGTAGAGGTTACAGAGATAGGGTGGCTTACAGGGACTCGAGAATGTTGGAGATAAACAGAGTTACATCTGGTCAAGAATGTCAATGTGACAAAGGGATTTGGGGATTGGAGCAATTTACAGAGATAGAGGGAGCTGGATGAGATTCTGGAGATAGGAATAGGGATGGAGAAAGGAAGAGGTAGGCAGACTGAGAGGCACAGTCAGGGGGCTGTTTCATCTAGGAGGGTATTGTGTATACTGACAGAGATACAGAAGGTTGTCGTGACTGAAGACGTTTACAGATATAAGAAGGCTTCTAGGCTCTGGAGGCTACATAGATAGAAAGGCCATGGAGGTTGCCAGTTGGCTGGGTTGGAGGCAGTTACACAGATGGGGAGGGTTGCACAAACTGAAAGAGGTTCCTGTGGTCATGAGGGGTATGGTGTTGGGAATGAGGATGAAATGTAACAAGATAAAGATCTAAGAATTGGGGAAGGATAAGGAGATTACAGATTTTTCACAGCTAAGGAAGGGTTGTAGGAGCTGGAGAAGATTACATAGGTAGGGACGTATGGAGAGGTTAAAGACATTGACATGGAGGCTGGTATTGATGGGAGGAGCTTACAGGGATAGACAGGGCTGTCAGGGTTTACAGGGATGAAGGAATTTAGTATCTACTGGAGAAGTTTAGGAATTAGTGTGTTAGGGAATGGAGAACCTGACAGAGCCATAGAGACAGAGGTGTGATGTGGACTAAAGGAGATTCCAAACAGAGGAAGGATTATCGGGACTGGAGGATATTACAGAGATCACGAATACAGCATGGGCCAGGATTGATGCCTGCAATCCCCTATGCTGACATATCGAGGACCAGTACAGCAGAGGTGAAAGCAGGACCCTCACAAGATGGTGGGAATGAAATCTAGAATGTTGCTGTTCTTTGCCCCACTCTGGATCTATGTCCTGTCTTCCAGGTCTGAATATAGATGTCTACTACCTCCACCCTATACTGTTTACTGTGAGTGATCTTACCGGCTGCAGGATTTACTGAAGACTCCAGATCTCCCTCACCATCTCTCTCTGGCTGACCAACCAGCTTCAATGAGGTGATGGATGAGACAAGAGTTAGGAACATCTTGATTACCTGCATGAGAAAGAAATAGACAAAATGGGAAATTAGACTGATGCAGTGAGGATAACTCATGCAGAGTGGCACTGAGTCCAGCAGAGATCTCGAAAATCCCAGTCTCCATCCCTTGCCTGTGCTGCTGCGTCTCTCTGGAGTGGACAATTCTGTTGAGTCAGGATCTAAGAGGGAGATATGCTGACAGAAGCAGCAAATAGACCGACACAGCGAGCGATACCACATGCAGAGATACTGAGTGATATCACATTATTAGACACTGCATTAACAGGGAATTGTTGAATTTATAACAAACGCACTGGGATAATTGTGAGGGGAGTCAACCTTCCTATCTCATAATCACTTTGGCGGTGGGTGACAGATGAGGCTGACTCTCTCCCACTCTCGGGGTGGGGTGGGCTGGGGGAGGTCTGGAGTTGGCTGTACAGACCAATGTGGCTTTCCACAGACTCTGTTACACTCTGTTGCAGAAGGTGGCCATGGGAAGGGGGTGGGTGGGGCGTTGGTGTGGTCACGTGCTCCTTGTGCTGTTTTCTCCTGGATGCCCATTTTCCCCACAGAAAGTCTCAAGGTGCTCGACACCTTTCCAATACTCCTCCCCCACTTTGGACGATCTTGGTCCAGGACTTAACAGATTTGATTAAGAGATGAAAAAAAAACTATCAATTCTGAAGAAGCCAACGTTTAGAAATGTGGATGCATTGGTTAAAGAGATCACTAGGGAGTCTCCGAGCAGAAGGAGTGTAGTAGGAAGAGGAAACATTGCCAGCATTTAATCAGAGTAGCGGAACAGTGAGAATTGAAGATGCTGGACGTGGTGAGAGTGTTACAGAAGGGGCAAAGGCCTGAACAATGTTACAAAGTCAGTACGAATTGCTGCAGCTAGAGCTGTTTGCAGAGGTAGGGATGGACGTCTGTATTTTCATTGATTCATTCATGGCCTGAGGATGTCACCGGATGGACCAGCATACATTACCCCACTGCTAATTGCCCAGAGGCAGTTCAGAGTCAGCCATATTGCTGTGGGACTGCAGTCACATGTGAGCCAGACCATGTAAGAATGCCAGATGTCCCTCCCTAAAGGACATACGTGAACAAGTTGATTTTTTCCAGATAATCAACAATGCTTATACAGTGGCCTCACTAATGTCCTGTATAGATACACCATGACATCCCAACTCCTACTCTCAATGCTCTGCCCAATGAAGGGTAACCATCCCAAACGCCTGCTTCACCAGCCTGTCTACCTGTGACACTACTTTCAAAAAACTGTATACCTGCATCCCTGGGTCACTGATTGACAACACCACCCTCACCATCACTCTCTCCCCCACACACTCCACAACCATAACACACACTGCCCCACACCACCCCCACCATCACGCTCACCACCACACACTCCACCACCATAACACACACTACCCCACACCACCCTCACCGTCACGCTCACCCCTACACACTCTACCACCATTACACACACACTGCCCCACACCACCCCCACCGTCATGCTCACCCCCACAACTCCACCACTATCACACACACTGCCCCACACCACCCCCACCGTCATGCTCACCCCCACACACTCCACCATCATCACACACACTGCCCCACACCACCCTCACCGTCACGCTCACCCCCACATTCCACCACCCTCACACACACTGCCCAACACCACCCCCACTGTCACGCCACCCCACTCTCCACCACCATCTCACACACTACCCACACCAACCTCACCGTCACGCTCACCCCATCACACTCCACCACCATCAGACACACTGCCCCACATCAGCCCCAACATCATACTCACCCCCACACACTCCACCACTATCACACACACTGCCGCACACCCACCATCCCCACCGTCATGCTCACCCCCACACACTCCACCTGCATCACACAAACTGCACCACACCACCCCCATCGTCACACTCAGCCCCACACACTCCACTACCATCACAACACTGCCCCACACCAACCCCACCATCACACTCCACCACCCTCACACGCACTGCCTTACACTACCCTCACCGTCATGCTCATCCCTACACACTCCACTCCCCTCACACACACTGCCCCACACCAACCCCACCGTCACACTCACCCCCACACACTCCACCACCCTCACTCGCACTGCCTTACACCACCCTCACCGTCACGCTCACCCCCACACACACTACCATTCTCCCACACACTCCCCTACCGTCACGTTTACTCTCCCACAAAGTCGCCCACCATCACACTCACTCCACCACACAATGCCCCACTGTCATTCTCTCTCACCCTGCACAAAGCCTCACCATCAGACTCACTCAAGCACACTCTCCCCCACTGTATCGCTCACTCCCCCACACACAGCCCCACCCTGATTCTCAGACCCTGTGCACTGCCCCACCATCATGCTCACTCTCCCACACACTCCCATTGTCCTGTTCACTCCCCTGCACATGCCCCCATCGTCACTCTCACTTCCCCAAACTCTCTCTCCCCTGTACACTTCCCTACCAGCAGGTTCATTCCCTCACGCACTCCCCCACCATCGCGCTCACTCTCCCACACACTCCCATTGTTCCGTTCACGCGTCTGCACACCCCCTCATCGTCACTCTCACTTCCCCAAACTCTCCCCCACCGTCACTCTCTCTCCCCTGTACACTTCCCTACCATCAGGCTCACTCCCTCACACACTCCCCCACCTTCACGCTCACTCTCCTGCACACTCCCATTGTCCTGTTCACTCCCCTGCACATGCCCCCATCATTACTCTCACTTCCCCACACTCTCCCCCACCGTCAAGCTCTCTCCCCCACACATTCCCCCACCATCAGGTTCACTCCCTCGCACACTCCCCCACCATCACAATCACTCCCCCACACATTCCTCCACCATCACACTCATTCCCTTGCACACTCCCCCATCGTCACTCTCACTTCCCCACACTGTCCCCCACCATCACACTCTCTCCCCCACACATTTCCCCACCATCAGGCTCACTCCCTCGCACATTCACCCAGCATCACACTCACACGCCCACGTAGTCTCCCACCATCACACCCTCATACACCTTAAACTGAGCTCCTGCCTGTGAACACCAACCCAGTTGATCCCCTCTAAATGGCCTTTAACCCCATCCCCATTCTATTCCCTGGTAACAGACAGTGGGTCCCACACAATGTGTTCTGTTTGTGATATCCTGTTGTACCAGTCTCAGCCACAGCCTACGGTGCCACTCCACCTGTTACCCCCTAGTAACGGCTCATGTTCTCACACCCACTATGTCCCCGAGCAATGGCGTTTGGCCCAAGCTCCACACTGTTGCCCTGGCAATTGCCTGATATGCCGTCCCAATCTCTGTTCCCTAACATCGGCCTTAAGATTGACAACCCTCTTCTGTTCCCCCAGCACCAAAGGATTTGAGGAAGACAGTAACAGTGGGAGGTTATGATCGCAAGATGGAGAGAGAGTGAATGAGATTGGGGAAGGCAAGGACAGTGGAATTGAGTGTGTAAATGGGAAAAGGAGAGAGAAATAGCGGCGCAGTGTGAGAGTGGGAGAGATATATGGAGGGTGAGTGACAAAGGGAGCAAGGTGAATTCTGCTGAGAGCCAAGTTGGAGTGGGAGACCTAAAGCTGAAAGTAAGGACAGACGGAGTTAAACACAGCTCCTGAGCTCAGAGCGCGGTGCCCTCCCCTTCCCTGAGGACCAGGACTTGGGGCTGAGTCTGTCTCTCTCCAGCTCAGCTTCTCTAACACAAAGACACACAACAACGTCAGTCACTCTGCTGTTCGGCACGCTTTAATCAACATGTTTATTGTTTTCACATGGAAGTGATGGATACAGTCAGTGGGATGAAGCCTTTTCTCACTGGCCCCTGAGTTGTGAGAAACATTGAAATGTTTCCCTGTCACCCCCCTGTGGGATAAGGATGGACAAACCAGCGCTACCCTCAGTCTGTTACCATAGTGACAGGCTCCTCCATCGCTGAAACACAGAACTGAAATGAGAAAATCCCGGATGGTGTGATTAATGAGGGAATTTGATGGATGGATGGATGGATTTGGGTGAAGGGATATTTCAGCACATTCTTCAGCTGCTGCCTGAACTTAGTCTGGGTCACGGCATAAATCGCGGTGTTTGTGCAGCAACTGAGGAGCTGCAGCATGAAACCCAATTGCTGCACAAACCAATTGAGATACAAAGACTGATACCCAATCCACCACATCCAGCTCCATATAAAATACAGCATTAACGTTGACCATAACAGGATGAAATTGGCCGAGATCACAAACAGTAAAATGATGGATTTTTTTCGGTTTCTCATTTCAGTGTCAGACTGAGCGTCTCCATTGGTGTGAGCGCGGAGTCTCCTGCGGGCTCTGCTGGTCACTAAAATGTGTCTGACGGTGAGAACATTGAGCAGCAGAATCAGGAGAAATGGGACACACGGGGTTAGAATGTGGTGGAGGGACTCGATTGTGACCCAGACACTGGATAATAGAACAGCGTCTGTTACATCACAAAACCAGGGGAGGTTCATCAGCGAATACCGAGCCGTGAGTATAAAATATCAGGAAATGTTCTTTAAACAGCTCAGCACAGTCACTGCTCCCAGAACCACAGCCGCCTTTTCTCACTGCAATATTTACTTTTCAGCTTCTGGCAACAAATGGCCACAAACTGATCAAAGGTGAAAGTGACGGTGAACCAGACAGAGCAGTCAGTGGCTGCATAAAGCAGGACGGCGTGGATATTACACACGGAGACAGAGTACAGGAAATAAAACTGTTCCCGATAAGCAATGGGAATGTGTCTCAGGATCAGGTCGAGGATAATGACCAGGAGATCCGCCGCTGCCATGGCCCCCAGATAACGTCTGACACATGGAGACAATCCACAATCTTTATAAAGCAGGACGTAGATGGTCACTACGTTAACTGTGAGGAAGGAAAACAAACCCATTATCCATCAGCCTGGAGGCAAAGGGACCCGTTTGATTGGGGACCCAGTGAGATTTTCAAATGTGTCCCTGTATTCAGGGATTTATTAAAATAATTGGAGCTGGAATAACAAATGAGAAGGTCTGAATTACTGACAAAAATGTGACATAAACCACAAGAAACCCTCCCTCCCCAATCACACAGAGACACATCCATAAGGACAGATGGTTTCTAGAACATTCCCACACACTCGATCACTTGAGAGCAGACACAGGTCACTCCTTCCCAGTTCCTAATACGGAGTTTGGAAACGTTGCTGTCCTGAAGGATTCTCTCCCAGTTTCCTGAAGACAAACGGAGTTTGGGAATTTCTGTATTTTGGTCTAAATTGTGGTCGATCCTGTGTCGTGGAGAAATGTAAACGCAGGGAAAATGTATTCACCCCTTTAACTGCCTGAGGGGCCTTCGGAACAGTGTCTCCTTCTCCCTGGAATGGGATCTCTTCCCTCGGGATCTTATCGTTTGTTCAATTCACTGACGTCCGGCCGTTCACAAACAATGTCAGGGACAGGACGTTCCGGGGAATGTCAGTTATAGAATGTCGGGGACGGAACGTTCCGGGGAATGGCAGTTATAGAATTTCAGGGACAGAACGTTCCGGGGAACCCCTTGACCTGTCCATCACCTTTCCCCCCTACCCACCCCACCAACATGATGTAGTGTGCCTGGGCACACTGTAACATTAATGAGGTGAGAGACAGAGGGTCCAAGCACAGGAATGGGAACTAAAGGCATTGCCAGATCAGCTGAAATGGTCAGATATACCACATTCTCAGTCCACCTCCCAGAACCAG
This sequence comes from Chiloscyllium plagiosum, assembly GCF_037043375.1. Classification (NCBI taxonomy): domain Eukaryota; kingdom Metazoa; phylum Chordata; class Chondrichthyes; order Orectolobiformes; family Hemiscylliidae; genus Chiloscyllium; species Chiloscyllium plagiosum. Next base: position 23,853,758 of record NW_028270143.1, on the reverse strand, counting down.
CCCAGACACCATCAACCCAGAGGGAGATATCTGTTCACCGTGGAACACTGTGCAGACCAGGCCAGTGTACTGCTCAGTACAACCCAGCAATCTGTCCAGATTCATCCATTGCACTGGTCAATACAATCCAGGAATATGTCCAGAGTGAAACACTGCACAGAGCGCTTATCTTCAAATGCAGACTAGACATCTGTCAAGTTTCGGAAGCTGGGATAGAGACAGAAAAGCTGCAGATGCTGGAGTCCAAAGTACACAGGCAGGAAGGTGGGAGAACACAGCAATCCAGACAGCATCAGGAGGTGGAGAAGTCGACATTTCGGGTGTAACCGTTCTGTAAGAATCCTGAAGGACGGCTACACCTGAAACATCAAATTCTACACTTCCTGATGCTGCCTGGATTGCTGTGTTCCTCCAGCAAGTATTCAGCATGGGAAGCAATGCAGACCACATCCATGCATTGATCTATAAGACCAGACTAGATATCTGTCCAGCACCGGGAGCTGTGACGACCACAACAGGGCATTGATCTATAACCCCGGACTAGATATTTGTCCAGCACGGGGAGCTGTGCAGACCACAGCAGTGCATTGATCTATAAACCCGGACTAGATATCTATCCAGCACGGGGAATTGTGCAGAACACAACTGGGCACTAATGTGTAAACCTGAAACAGATATCCATCCAGCACGGGAAGCTGCATTGAGCACATCATTGTATTATCTATAATCCTAAACCAGATAGTCTGACCAGCACAGCAAACTGTGCAGTGATCACCCATGAATTCATCTGTAAATCAGGAGCAGTTACCCTCCCAGAATGTAGGACTGTGTACCCCACCCCACTGCATTGAGCTGTAACCCACGAGCAGTTACCCTCCCAGCATGCAGAGCTGTGTACCCCACCCCAGTGCATTGATCTGTAACCCAGGAGCAGTTACCCTCCCAGCATGTAGGACTGTGTACCCCACCCCAGTGCATTGCTCAGTAGCACTGTGTTAGATCCCTGCCCAGTATGGGGAAAATTGCAGCTCATGCTGGAAGTGACAGGATGTACAGCTCCCACCCATTTACAGCTCCATATCGCCATTGTTGCCCTGACAAGGGGGTGCTGTGGGTGTGAACATCACTGCCAGAGAGAGATGGCAGGGGAATCAGTTTAAATATCACCTCATGGAGGGGCTTGGGAAATAGACACAGAGGGGGAGACTGAGAGATAGTGTCATGGAAGGATGTGTTCCCAGGTTTCAGAATGCTGAAATGTAGACACTTCGATAGCATCCTGTAACATGAGCCTGTCTTCCCAGGAAAGATGGGAAAAAGGGATTTTGGTGTGAGGTCAGCTGCTGTGTGGTTTTGAAATTACGTTTATGTAATTTTAATAAGTGTCTTTTTGAAACAGTATATTGCTGTAGAGTTGGAGTAGGGTAATAAGCAGTTAAGAGAAATGGGGTCTCAGAGTTTTAAATAGTTGATGTAAAATGTTCAGTTTCAGAGTTAAAAAATAAATTAATATTTTTGTTTAAACAGTGGAATTTGGGAGTTCTCTGTCATTCATATTTTAACAGTTTACGAGGCAAATTGACCATTTCTTTATATTTAGTTTAAATTACCAGATGAGCTCAATGTTGTGTCCTAACAATTGCTGTGTGTGTATCTGTGTGTCTCTGTGTGGGGCAGGTCTGGCAGTCTCTGTGGTGCTTAAAGTGATGCAATGCCACCCTCTGCTGGCCTCCCTATGCCACTGCACTGACATTGGCAGAGGGTGAAAACCAACAGGGAGGGGAGGGAGAGGGCAGCTGCTCACAGCATTATCCAAACTGATGTCTTATCCATGGACTGATCTAAATGTCCTTTAAACATTGCAACTGTCCCTGCTTTCACCACTTCCTCTGGAAGTTCATTCCACACCCAAGCCAGATTCTGTCTAACATAATTACCTCTCATGACTTTTGTAAATCTTTTGCCTCGCACCTTAAAATATCCCTCAGAATTGAATCCCCAACTCGAGGGAAAAGACATCAGCCCTTAAGCTTATCTGTACCCATCATTATTTTATAAACTTGTGTAAAGTTACCGCTTAATCTCATATTCTTCAGTGAAAAAAATCCCAGCCTATCCAGCCTCTCCTATAGCTCACTCCCTCCTTTCCCAGCAACATCCAGGTTAATCTCTTTGGAACCCTCTCCAGCTTAATAATATCAATGTCAATAATATCAAAGTGAATAGTCAAGGTGTTTTCTAAGGGTACGGGGTGTCCAAAACTAGAGGACATGGGTTAAAGTGAGAGGGGAAACATTTAAAAGTGACCTAATGGGCAGCTGTTGCACCCAGAAGGTGGTGTGCCTATGGAATGGGTGACCAGACTGGACACAGCATTCCAGAAGAGGTCTCACCAATGTTCTGTACAACCACAACATGACATCCCAATTCCGATATTCAAAGGTCTGTCCTATGAAGACATGTGTGTTAAATACCTTCTTAACCACACTATCTATATGAGATGCAAATTTTAAAGAATTTTACCTGACGGCCTAGGTCTCTGTCCTACAACACTGCCAAAGGCTCTACTTTTAATTGTATAGGTCCTGTTCTTGTTTGATTTACCAAACCCAATGCCTCGCATTAATCCAAACTAAACTCCATCTGCCACCCCTCATCCCAGTGTGTGATATTACTGCCACCTCCCTCTCCCCCTTCAATTTTAAAATTCCCTCCCCCTCTCCAGGAGGCCTGCATATTCCGGCCTTGATTATCACAAAGACCCTGAGCTTGGTTTGCTTTGTGTGGTTAGGGGGAGGAGGGACACATTGCAGACACAGTCAGTGGGGAGGAGAGGCTGGATAGTAATCAGCGGCTTGGTATCATTTCGTGGTTTTAGGAAGAAGGCAGTCGCACATTAGAGGTGGGTAAGAGTGATCGGTGTTTTGGGACCAGAAATTAAGCTCTTCCTTCGTCTCTGGTAATAAATATCTATTTGAGACCCTTCATTTGGCAGAGTATGTCTGCAGGATTTCTGTCCCTAATATTGCAGACTACAGATAATAGCAATTAAAGATGTTTATAGTTAATTTCGATAGCACAGCACGTACACACAATATCCTACAGTTGAGACAAATACCTTGCATTTGTTTAATAATACAAAGTGTTGTTTGTAATTCAGTAATGGCAACCTGATTATAATAAATCCACACCGAGCTGAAAGCGGGCACTTAAAATATCACCCAAAATCTGGGTATGGTAGTTGTAGTGGGTAGTGTCCCTGTCTCTGAGCCAGAGCTCTGGATTTGATTCCAATTCCTGAACTTATGTGGTAGTGTTTCTAGCTCTGGACTAGAAGGCCTGGATTCAAGTCCTGCCTGTTGCAGAGGTTTAGATTAGATTAGATTAGATTACTTACAGTGTGGAAACAGGCCCTTTGGCCCAACAAGTCCACACTACGGGCAATTTAGCATGGCCAATTCACCTGACCTGCACATCTTTGGACTGTGGGAGGAAACCGGAGCACCCGGAGGAAACCCACGCAGACACGGGGAGAACGTGCAAACTCCACACAGTCAGTCGCCTGAGGCGGGAATTGAACCCGGGTCTCTGGCACTGTGAGGCAGCAGTGCTAACCACTGTGCCACCATGCCGCCCAGGTATGTCACAGCATGTCAGGACAGGCTGATGAACAAACACACAGGAGAATAATGTTACAGCTTTATGGGTATTGCTGAGTGGTGCTAGGGGGAGGTGGCACTAATATCACACACTGGGCTGAGGGGTGGCAGATGAAGTTTAGTTTGGATTAATGCGAGGCATTGGATTTGGTAAATCAAACAAGAACAGGACCTATACAATTAAAAGTAGAGCCTTTGGCAGTGTAGTAGGACAGAGACCTAGGCCGCCAGGTATAATTCTTTAAAATTTGCATCTCTTATAGATAGTGTGGTTAAGAAGGTGTTTAACACACATGTCTTCATAGGACAGACCTTTGAATATCGGAATGGGGACGTCAATGTTGAGGTTGTACAGGATATTGGTGAGACCTCTTCTGGGCATAAAGGTCAAGGTGTAAATCCCACAGAAATGTCTCATGATACAGCTGAACAAACTGATTCAAATGGATTTAGAATTGTGATTTGATGGAGAAGGAAGAAGTGTCAGTATTACATTTCAGAATTTAAGCCCGGGATGACTGAAAGTGCAGCTATTCATGTTGATTGAAGTCACATTTCACAGCAGTAAAGGTTTATAAAATCAGAATGGTCATGGATAGGGTGAGTAGTCAGGGTTTTTCCCCAGGTTAGGGGCATCCAAAACTAGAGGGCATTGGTGGAAAATGAGAGGGAAAAGGTTTTGATGAGGCCTAAAGGGCACCTTTTCACACAGAGGGTGGTGTGCGTATGGAATGAAGTGCCAGAGGAAGTGGTGGAGGCTGGTACAACTACAGCATGTAAAAGGCATCTGGATGCTGACAGACCTGCCGAGATTTTTCAGCAATTTCTGTATTTCTTTAAAAAATGCACTCATTTTAACACAGGTATTCTGAATAAATTAAACATTTTTATTTTTTAATGACACAGGGACATATAAACACATCTTCAAATTGACCAAGGCCATTTTCTGCTAAGGTTATGGCTCTGTGTATGACAGCAGCAATGTTGCACCTACATTGAGCAGGGAATGTGATGGAGATATAGTTTGGACAATGTACAAGGAGACCTCACATGATCCAGTTTGGGAGAGGATGACATTACTGTGTGATTCAGCTCAGAGAGGGAGAAAATGTAATCTGCCTGAGAAGGAACGGCCTATTGCACTCTCTCTCCTTCATTGTTCCTCATCACAGTAATATGTACGAGCTAACAAAAACCTCTAAAGTCATCGTTACCATTCTTATTTTTATGGAATCCCTGCAGTGATGAAACAGGCCCTTCAGCCCAACAAGTCCATACAAACCTTTCCAACCCATTTCCCTATATTTACCCCTGACTAATGCATCTAACCTAGAAATCCCTGAACTCGACGGACAATTTAGCATGACCAATTCACCTAACCTACACAGTTTGAGCTGTGGGAGGAAACTGGATCACCCATTAGAAGCTCACACAGAAAAGTGGAGAATGTACAAACTCCACATAGACAGTCACCCAAGGCTGGAATTGAACCCAAGTCCCTGGTGCTGTGAGGCAGCAGTGCTAACCACCATGCTACCCTTTGGGTGATCCCCGACCACAATTCACTGGAATCTCCTCACTGCCTAAAGCAAAGGGAATTCAGCCAAATCCAACTCTCCCAGGGTGGAATCCCATTACTAGCAGCTGTGTGAGTACAATATCTTCAGAAGCAGAATAACAGTTTGGACAATCTCGCAATTTTTCCTTTGTCATGAGTTCCAATAATATCTGGACAAAATTCTTTCAAGTTAAAAATGCAGAGAGTGTGTGTGTGTGTGTGTGTGTGTGTGTGTGTGTGTGTGTGTGTGTGTGTGTGTGTGTGTGTGTGTGTGTGTGTGTGTGTGTGTGTGTGTGTGTGTGTGTGTGTGTGTGTGTGTGTGTGTCAGTGTTTTTAGAAAGGGAAATATTGATGATATAATTGCAATACCCAAACAGTTTGCCATTCATCTTTCCATCATAGTTTGAGTAACATTGCTCTGGATCATAAACGTGTTGTTTCAGCAGATTAAAGAAACTAGCCTGACTTGTTCCTAAACCTGACCCTGACCCAGTCTGAGACCGATATCATCGGTCACATCACCAACCTGGTTACATTTAACATTTGTTGTGAGCAGTGGAGGAGTGGGACTAGAAAAGGAAACAGTGACCCAAAAAGCTGGGAAACTATAGACGGGTGAGCCTGATGTCAGTGGTGGGTAAGTTGTTGGAGGGGATTCTGAGGGATAGCATTTACATACATTTGGGAAGGCAAGGGCTGATCGGAGTAGACAACGTGTCTTTCTGCATGGGAAATCATGTCTCATTAATTTGGTTGAGTTTTTTGAAGAGGTGACAAAGAAGATTGATGTAGGCAGTTTGGTAGACATTGTCTGTATGGACTTCAGCAAGGTGTTCATTTAAAGAACAAAGAGCAAAGAAAATTTACAGCCCTTCTCCCTCCAAGCCTGAACCGATCCAAATGTACTGTCTAAATCTGTCGGTCAATTCCTCAGCATCTGTCTCCCTCTGCTCTCCACCTACTCATGCATCTGTCCAGACGCATCTTAAATGAATCTACCGTGCCTGCCTCTACCACCTCTGCTAGCAACGCGTTCCAAACGCCCACCACCCTCTGTGTGAAGTACTTACCACATGTATCCCCCTTAAACTTTCCACCTCTCACTTTGAAAGTGTGACTTCTCATTATTGAATCCTTTACCCTGGGAAAAAGCTTGTCTCTGTCCACCCTGTCTACACCCTTCATGATTTTTCAAACCTCAATCAGGTTCCCCCCTCAATCTCCTTTTTTTCTAGTGAAAATAAACCTAACCTAGTCAGCCTGTCTTCATAGCTAGTATTTCATTCTGATTGGTAGACAGATTAGTATGTTTCAGTCACATGGGATACAGAAGAAGCTAGTCACAATTGGCTTGAAGGAAGAGGGATATTTTTCAGACTGGAGGCTTGTCAGCAGCAGTGTGCTGTAAGAATCAGTACTGAGTTCACTGCATTTCATCATGTATGTAAAGGATTTAGATGTGAATATTGGGGCCATAGTTAGTAAGTTTACGGATGACATCAGAAAAGGTGTAGTAGATTATCTCAGAGTACAATGAGACCACAATTAGATGGGACAAAGGGGCAAGGAGTGATAGATGAAGTTTAATTTAGATAAAGATGAATTTTGGGAAGGCAAATCAGGGCAGAAATTATACACTTAATGGTAAGGTCCTGGGGAGTGTTGTGGAACTAAGGGACATAGGGGTGCAGGTACATTGTTCCTTGAAAGTGGATTCGCAGGTAGACAGAGTGGGACAGAACACATTTGGCACATTTGCCTTAATCAGTCAGAGCATTGAGTATAGGAGTTGTGGTGGTATGTTGTATCTGTACAGGATGTTGGTGAGGCCACATTAAGAATACTGCATACAATTCGGTTTTCTGTAGAAATTACTTACACGGATGTTCCAGGTCTGGAGGTTTGAGCTGTAGGGTGAGGCTGATTAGGTTGAGGTGTCAGAGGTTGAGGGGTGACATTATAGAGGTATATAAAATCATCAGGGGCATGGATATTCTGCTCCCCATGGTAGGGGAGTCCAAACAGGAGAGCATAGGTTGGAGGGGAGAGGGCAAATGATTTAGAAGGGACCTGAAGATAAATGTTTCACACAGAGAGTGGTGTGTGTACAGAAAGTGCTGTCAGAGGAAGTGTTGAAGGCGGTTACAATCGCACACTTAAAAAGTATCTGAAAGAGGAGGGATATTGGCCAAGTGCTGGCAAATGGGACCAGATCAGATTTGATATCTGATCAGAGTGAACAGATTGGACTAACGAGTCTGTTTCCGTTCTGTATGACTCTTTGATTCTATAAAAGGAACAACGAATAATTATGAATGGACCTTTCAAGTGGGAATTCTCTTCACTGGAAGTTTATCGTGCCTCAATGTTCACATTGATTGAAAGCTGCATTAGTTAAGTATTTGACAGAGAAGTGAGTCATGCATAATGGGATATAGACAGGAAAGTGGAGCTGAGACCCCAACCTAATCAGCCACAATCTTAGTGCCTGGTGAAAAAGGCTCAAAGTATCTAATGACCCACTCCTGCTCCTCAGTCCCATGTTTCTGTGTTCCATTCAGCCCCTCATACCTGCTAGACAGGAGCAGTTGGAGGCTACTTATTGCTATAACCTGGTGCACAGAAACAGAGGAGACAATTCGGCCCTTCAAGACTGTCCCACACGCTTTGAAATGATTTGGGAAATGTAATTGGAAAACCCAGGCTGGATATGAAAGAGGCCCCTCATCTCTCTTTACAGAGCTTCCCCTCTCTGCAACTTATGCTTCATTTGTTGGTCATGTTGTAGATCTAAATTCTCTGTGAATACAGTTCCCATACCTCACCCTGAGATGGCTCACAAAATCCTCTGGTCTCCCTGACTGCAATATGCAATAACAGAGCATTCATGAAAATAACACCCACTAACTTTCCAATAACAGAATGAGAGAACATCAGAAACAGGGGCAGGTCGTTCACTCCCCAAGCCTGCCTTGCCCTTCACCAAGATCGTGGCTGATCTGCTCTCGGCCTGAAATCCTCCTTAATGCCCAATTCCTCATAGCCCTCACCTCTCTGACAGGTCAATATCCATCTACCTCCTCTTCAAATACGTTCAGTCATCTAGCTCCCCAACACTCTTGAGAAGAGAAATCCTGACATTCAATCCCACCTGTTGAAGAAAACACTCGCTGCTCCTATACCATGGTTTATTGATATGAACAAAAGAAGTTGACACAGGGGTTCAGATAAAAATGACTGGCCCTGGTATCAAGGCAGTGGTTGACTTCTATTGACATCAAGGAGCTTAACAAATCTGAACTTAATGGGAATCAGAGAAAACTCTCCAGTGTTTGGAATCAAACGTGGCACAAAGGAAGATGTTCATCATCTCAGTCCGGGGTCAGCTCTGTGGGAGATCCTCAGGGTAGCTTCCTCTTCACAAACATCTTCAGCTGCTTCATCAATGTCTCCCCACCCTCACCCTCCCCATCATAAAATCAGAAGTGGGGATGGTCACTGAAGATTCCACAATGTTCCCTGTCAGCACCTGAACTGGTCTATGTCCAGGTGCAGCAAGACCAAGACACCATTGAGACTTTTGCTGTTAACGTGTCAGTAACATTCATGTAACAGCATTGCCTATTGCCACAGTTCATTCAGCACCTCACGCTGGTTTCACAGGAATATGAGGAAACCATTCAGCCCATTGACACTATTGGAGAAGAACAGGGACAGCCCATTCAGTGCCTCCAGCCTATTACTCAGGAAGAGAAGGAGTCTAGTGTGATGGACCACACCAGAGCCCCTCAAAAATATTTGAAGGCAGTAGCGTAGATTCTAATGTTTTCTTATTTGAAAGGAAATGTAAAGTGTCTGTTCCAGATGCAATGTGACTGGTCAAACTCCCTTGTGTGAAGCAAAACACCATCTACTTAAACACGAAAGATGAAATAAAACCAAATAAAGAGGAATTTAGAATAACGTAATTCTATTGGACAACTTAACAGAATAATAGATCTAGGAGCTATTACTAATGAACTGTTCCAACATAGGAAATTCTCATAAACACAGCCCTTGGCAAAAAGGAAAATTCAGGAATTGAAAACAGCATCAAGAGAAAATTCAGAGAGAGTAGCAGCCATGAGGCATTCACTGACGCTTCCAACTCTGTGGAGACCCCTATAGTTTTTGATGTTACTGAGAAACCAAAACCCAGTGATCCTAATCTGTGAGAGCTGGCCACATCCATTCAGGCTGCATTAAAATAAACCTAAGGCCTCCCTAGCTGTTTATTCAAGTGGTCTTAACTAACCAGCTTGGTAACAATCTTTCAATCTCTCTCTGAAAAGAAACCCGGACAAAATAACCTCTTAAAGCTGCAGCATCATCACACTTGTCAGCACATCGAGCTGTCAAACAGGAACCGGGGTAACCCAGTCAGGGCCTTGGCCTTGTCCAATCGAACGAGGAAGAAGCCATTCAGTCTCTTTAGTCACTTGTAAAGGAGCAGTAGGAGGCCATTCCCACCTCAATGCACTTACACGGGGGCAGAATGAGGTAATTGATGTTGATTCCTGATGAATGTCTTATGCCCAAAGCGTCAATTCTCCTGCTTCAAGGATGCTGCCTGACCTACTGTATTTTTCCAGCAATCCATTTTCTACTCTGATCGCCAGCATCGGCAGTCCTCACTGTCTCCTAATTGATGCTCTAACATGATGAACAAGTGGAGCAGAGGCTGCACAGACAGATTGCTCCACGTTGTTCCTCCTGGCTCTGTTGCTCATGATACACATGTGGGACTTTAATTTGGTTTTCTCGTGGTGAGGAGGGAAGCCATATGTGTGAAGTCTCAAGAAGGCATCTTCCAAATCCGAGAAGCCAGCCTAGTGTTCAATATGTAAGACGGAAGCTGGTGGGAATGGCTACCTGTTTCTGATGGAAGGTATTGTGGCTGCTGTTGGGGATTGTGAGCAACATGACGTTCAGTACGGGGTTCACACGCCGACTGCACAATAACATGGGGAGAGTTAATTAAGACATATAAACTATTAGGAAAGTCACATTAGACTGATGCATGGACTCTCTAAGTTCAAATAATGCTGATCTTGTTCATGTTGATCTTGTCTAGTGCACGTCCTGTTCAGTGTAACCTGTATGCCTTACTCTGTCCAAGTTTATTTCCACCCTATGATCTGCCTGGTCATGCTTACTATGATCTGCCTCCACTGCTCATAAATAAAGTGTTTCCCTGTACTGAGGTACACGTGACAATAAATCAAACCAATCAATCCTGGGTAAAGTATGGAATTTCTCTCCCTGTCAATGTCTGTTTTGAAATAAGTGATCTCTGCCACTCCTCGTGTTTCAGCATCACTATTTATTAATGTCTCACAGCTCTACAGATTAAACACTCAGCTTCTTCACTCTATTCTCATGATACCATCAACCGTGTCTGTGGTAAGAAGATCATTCCTTACAAAGGTGATCAATTCTGTAGAGAGTGCCCCAAATACTCTTTCAGCAAGGCTCTACAACAGCAGGAAGATGGCTTTACTTATGTACTCGAATCATCTTACAATGAAGGACAGCATAACATTGACTGCACCCATTACTTACACAGGGTTTGATTCGGAGCAGTCAGCATAGATTTGTGAGTGGGAGACCACGCTTCCTAAATTTGTTAGCGTTCCTTGATGAAATGACCAGGAAGATTGATGAGGACAGAGCAGTAGACGTAGTCTCTATGGATTTCAGTAAGGTCTTTGAAAAGGTTCCACATGGCAGGCTGCTCAGGAAGGTTATATCGCGTGGAATGCTGGGGGAACTAGCCAATTGGATACACAGTTGGCTTGATGGTAGGAAGCAGAGGGTTTTGTGGAAGGATGATGGTCAGACTGGAGGCTGGGCCCATTGCTGTTTGTTGTCTACGATTTGTTTTAGAATGTACAAGGCATGATTGGTAAGTTTGCAGATGACATTAAAATGTAGTATCGTTATCAGTGAGGAAGTTTATCAGAAATTGCAGCAGGATCTTAATCAGGTGGGGAAGTGCGCCGAGAAATGGAAAATGGAATGTAGTGTAGATGTGTGAGGTCTTGCCTTTTGGAAGCTTAAATCAAGGTAGGAGTTTCATGTTGAATGGGAGGGCCTTAAGGGGTGTTGTGGGAAGAAAGACCTTTGTGTTCAGGTGCACACGGTTCTCTGAGAGTGGAGTCACAGGTAGACAGGGCAGGGAAAAGGCTTTTGGCACACTGGCCTTCATCAGGCAGGACATTGAGTATAGAAGTTGGGAATTTATGTTGCAATTACATTGGACTTTGGTAAGGCTGAACTTGGAGTATTGTGTTCAGTTTTGTCACCTTGTTATAGGGAGGATGTTATTAAATTAGAGAGAGTGCATAAGAAGTTTACAAGGACGTTGTCAGGACTGAGTGGTCTGAGTTATAGGGAGAGGTTGGACAAGCTAGGACCTTTTCTTTAGAGTGTAGGGGACTGAGGGGGGACCTTATAGAGCTGCCTAAGATCATGAGGGATATGGATAGGGTGAATGCTCTCAGTCTTTTCCAATAGAGGGGATGAGTTTAATGTTCGAGGGGAAAGAATAAAAGGGAAATTGAGGGGCCACTTCTTTACACAGAGGGCTGGTATGTGGATGTGCTGCCAGCAGATGCAGTTGAAGGTGTACATTAACAACATTTCAAAAGCATTTGGATAAATATGTGGATAGGAAAGGACTGGAAGGATATGGGCCAACTGCAGGGAAATGGGGTTAGCGTGGATAGACATTTACAAGGTGGAGTCGAACCCTTCTGTTAATTAAAACCAAACACCCAGAAAAGCTCGCCTGATCTCGTAATCTGTTAAAATATGAGCGACACAGATCTCCTACATTCCACTATTTTAAAAAAAGAACAAGTTAGTTTCTTAACTTTAATAGTGAACACTAAACAACAACTATTCACAAACACAAGCCCCTCTGTTTCTTAACTACTTATTATCTGACCCCAACTCTGTAAAACTATGCTGTTCCAACAACCCACATATTAAGCATTACAATCTCAAGACCACACAGTCTCTATCTTCCCCGCTGTGTTCACTCTTCCAGCTGCTGAACTCCCTGGGTCATGTTTTTTATTGCAAATAGGTTTTACATGAACATATATCTTTGATAGAGAGTGTGTGAGATGGCCAGTTAGCACTCCTGCTCTACAGCAGTTACTCTGCTGTTGGATGGCATTGGCTCTCCCTCTAGTGTTCAAAATGCTGGGTTTATATACTCCCCATGATACAATAATTCTCACAATTTGATTGCTTTCAAGGTTTCCAAACAATAATATTCACATTCCATTGGCTTCTGGTATCCTGAGCGTTATTCAAAATCTTTGGTTGTATTTGAATTGTTGTCAAAACAGCAACCAAAACTCAGGTTTCCATTTCTCAGCTAATGCTGACATGTGAAACAGCCTGACCTTTAGCTGGTATCTATGGCTATACTTTCTATTCAGCAAAGCCCGTTCTGTCTTAAAGTGACCAGACATGCTTTCGGCTTCAGAACACTTCATCCGTTCAGAAAAAAAAATGAACCTTTTTCCTCTGATTCTTAACCACATTATTCTGAAATACAAAAGTATTAATCTCAGTTATACCATTCATATTAATTCTGCACACATAAATAGCACTGGAATAAATCAAATCCCTTATCTACACTTTTTCCTTTAAATCTACGATATCACATTTGTTATCACATTTTTAGGACCCACAGCATGTGCATTTTAAGTTCAAAGCTGGTAACATGAGACTCCAGTGAAATAGTCTCATATTCTGGTCTTTAAATATTTCAAAAATACGAAAGGATTGTCGTTGTTTTCTACAACCATCTGCGACAATTTGCCATGTAAACATTAAAATATTGTCAGGTCAGTACGAAACTCAATCATTCTTTTTCTATAATTGAAATTTTGTATTTTTCTTGCTGGTGGATATTGAGTTTTTTCGACAAGTAGCCAATTGGCCACTCAATTACATCATCAACTTTCTGTATCAATACATCTCCGACCCCTATATCCCGAGCATCAAACATAATTTTCAAAGGGTTTCAAAATATTTGGTGTAGCTGAAACTGGTGCGGTGATTAATCTTGCTTTAGAATTCTCAAATGCCTCCTGGCATTATTCTGTCCACCACAGTTCTGTGTTCTTATTTATTAAATCTATCAGTGGTGACAATACACTGCTGAAGTTTGCAACAAACTTTTGATAGAATCCACTCAGTTCCAAAAATCGAAGCACCTCTTTCTTCGAGGATGGTCGTGAAAATTCCTCAAAGCCCTTCGTCTTTGTGTTCCATGGGGTCAACCTTCCATGTCCAATGTAATGTCTCAAGAACACCACATCTGCCTTCGCGAATTCTGTTTTATTTAAGTTTATTACCAAGTTTGCTTCTTGTAATCGTTCAACATGCACTGCCAACTGTAACGTGAGCTTTCAATCACTTGCTAAAGATCACTACATCATACAGAAAACCTGCACAATTTGTTCATCTGGCCACAACTCTGTTCCTGAGTCTTAAATGTGGCTTTATTCCTTCACATGACACACTTGATAACATTTTTGTCAGCTCCGGTATCTTTACGAGATAGTTTAACTGACTCAACATTTTTTTTTAATTTGAAAGGGGCCACAAAACCTGGCTTTGAAGGGATTTCCTACCACTAGTGGCAATACGTCGTCCCCACGGGAAATCGTCAAAATTTTAGATTTTTTTTCTGCCTCCTGCTTCATTCTATGCTGTGCCCTCTTCAGGTGCTGTTTAGCTAACTCATCTACTCCATCTAATCTCTCCCTCACTTCACGTACATAATCCAACTGTGAGATCTCCGAAGTCAGTCTTGTCAATTCATATTTAATTAGCTTCAAACGACCTCTCACTTCATGTACGAATATTAACTCAAAGGAAGTAAACTGAATAGATTTATTTGGGACATCTCTAAAGGGAAACAATTTAATGGGACACCTTTATCCCAATCATTCAGGAAATCCTGACAGTACGCTGTTAACATGGTCTTCAGTGTCTGATGCTAAATTTTCAAGGTTCCCTGGGATTCAGGATGGGCTGCACCTGATTTGAAGTGCTGTATATCTAAGCCATCCATGACTTCCTTAAACAACTGAGCGGTAAAATGAGACCCTTGGTCTGACTGAATCTCTCTGGGCAGTCCACAGCGAGTAAAGAAAGCTACCAACTCCTCAACCTCCCTTTTTATCTTAACACTCCGTAATGGAATTGCCTCTGGAAATCTGGTAGGCACATCCATTATGGTCAGCAAATATTGGTTTCTACTTTTAATTTGGAAAGGGAAGCTCCACAATTAATCATAACCCACGTGCAAGGTTCTTCGAATACAGGAATTGCCCACAAAGGTGCTGTTTGTTTTTCCTGCCTGTGACTTACATATCATTTGGCATGTAACAAAAATTAACCATGTCCTTGAGCATTCCAGGCCACTAGAAATTCTTCTGTACCTTAGTCTGAGTCTTCCGTACACCTAGGTGACTGCCTGCAGTTAGTTCATGTGCTACCCGTAACACTGTCTGCTACCGGTAACACAATCTGGTGCACTTCGGCCCATTTCCCTTCTGCACTAACCTACTGTGGTCTCCATTTTAATTTTAGGATTCTATCTTTAAATTAATAACGTTCGATAATATATTCCAATTCCTTTTCTGTGTGTGTGCATGTGTATGTGTGTGTATATATCTCTGTTGTAAGTGTATTAGCCTTTCAGGACTAAACACCTCTGCCTGACCCTCTCTGTCTGGTCAGGTTTTTTTCCTGCACCGTGACATCAAACAGGGTGTCAGTTAACTGCACATCAACTCCTTTGTCTTTTTCTTTCGTTTTTCCTTCCTGCTGTAACTTATGACAGTGGGATCTGTTACTACACAGTCTGGAAAATATCCTGGGTATTTTTCTTTTAACTCCCTTGTTCCCTAATCTTCCTTTGGCTTCTCCACCACAAGGGGTGTTTCTCCCACATTGAATCCTGCTAAATCGTTCCCAAGAACAAACTGTATTCCTGGAACTGACACTTTGTCACTCACTCTCACTGTTACTTCCCCAATATTGATTTGGCATTCCAACCTGATGTTACACAAGGGTATGCTTAATTTCGGTCTCCATTCCATAAATTATCACGCTGTTGAGTAACATGTCAAAAGAGTGAAAATACTTCCATCTCTTACTATTAGAGGCCGAGAGAAAGTGAGGACTGCAGATGCTGGAGATCCGAGTTGAAAAGTGTGGGGCTGACAAAGCACAGCAGGTCAGGCAGCATCCGGGAGGCAGGAGAGTTGACCTTTCAGGCACAAGTCCTTCATCAGGAAAGTGGGGGGCAAGGGAGGGGGAAGGGGGATGAGAAATAAATAGGAGGGTGGGTGTGGAACTGGGTGGAAGTTAGCTTCAAAGGCGATAGGTAGATGCAGGTGGGGTCTGATGGTGATAGGTTGGACAGGAGAGTGAAGTGGATAGGTGGTAGGACAGTTGGAACCCTCAAACTATACAGCATTGATGTTGAATCCACCAAAATCCAAATCTCCCCTCCCCAACCTCATCCCAGATCCAACCATTCAAATTAGCACAGCCCTCTTGAACTGTCTTAATTGTCCATCTTCCTTCCCGCCTATCCATTCACCCTCCTCTCCAACATATCACTATCACTCCCACCTACATCTTCCTATCGCCCTCCCAGTGACCGTCCCACCAGCCCAGCTCCTACCCTCCTATTTATCTTTCAGCCCCCTTGCCCCCCACCACATTCCTGACAATGGGTTTATGCCTGATAAGTCGATTGTCCTGCTCTTCGCAAGCTGCCTGATCTGTTGTGCATTTCTGGCGGCCCACTTCTCAACTATTAGATACTGAACAGATCCCGTACCTTGCAAAATTATAATTTCTTGTCCAATCCCCACCCCGAGTAAACTTTATCCACAGAGGTGAATTCTTTATAGAGATCAGGCACTGCCTCCATACACAGCCCCTGCCTAGGCTGTGCACTCTCCTGCAGCTCCTCGGCTCTACTTGGGGTCTCCTTTACCAGGTTCACTAATACCACTGGGCTTAATCTCTTCTACCACATCTTTCCCCAAAGTGTCTTCCTTCAACCCCCAGCACTGTGTATCCCAGCTTACAGCAGTGAAAACACCTTTTCTCACTGCCCTTCTGAAACCATCGGCACTGAAATTTTATGTATTCCACTCCCTTATACTGAGAACACCTGAGGCTTTCACCACCTTTCAACCCCCTTGGACTTCTTTTTTCACCTGTGGTAAAGTATTGCCAGTGTGCTATACTCTATGCTTTGCAGTGTAGGATCTCCCCTTCTCCCAATTTCTATCCCTCACAAGATGAAACTCCTCCCAGAAGCTAAATTTCATTTCATGCACCAATGCATATTTACCTGCCAAATCTGCCAGGCTTCTCACTTCTTGCACTTTCTATTTGTGGGTGGCATGGTGGCACAGTGGTTAGCACTGCTGCCTCACAGCGCCAGAGACCCGGGTTCAATTCCCACCTCAGGCGACTCTCTGTGTGGAGTTTGCACATTCTCCCCGTGTCTGCGTGGGTTTCCTCCGGGTGCTCCGGTTTCCTCCTACAATCCAAAAATGTGCAGGTTAGGTGAATTGACCATGCTAAATAGCCTGTAGTGTTAGGTGAAGGAGTAAATGTAGGAGTATGGGTCTGGGTGGTATGCGGGTCGGTGTGGACTTGTTGGGCCGAAGGGCCTGTTTCCACACTGTGAGTAATCTAATCTAATCTATTCATTCACATGAATCCTTACCATCTCTGGAAGTGAGTTTTTAAACACCTCTAGCAGAATAATCTCCCATCGGGCCTCACAAGGTTTATCCATATTTAAGGCCTGCACCCATCTGTCAAAATGACTGTGTTTAATTCTTTCAAACTGATCTGGTTCCATCTCTATGTTTCTGAACTTCCGTCTATATGCTTCTAGTACCAATTCATGAGCACTCAAAACAGCGTGTTTGAAATCTGCATAATCTCTTGATCCCTCATCTGACAGCGCTGCACATGCCTCACGAGCTGTGCCCACCAGCTTAGTCTGAACTAACATTACCCACAAGTTCACTGGACATACCATCTGCCGAGTCAATTTTTGGAATGAAATCAAAAAAGGTTTTGACAGTTTTCTCACCAAAATATGGCAATGTATTAACATAGTTATATACATCCCTACATTCTCCCTTTATCTTCATCCTGTTAATTTAACTTTCTTATCTAATTTCAAACTTCCGAATTTCAGATTCTTTCTTTCTTTTTCCTCTCTTTCTCTTTTTTCTCTCTCTCTTTCTGTCTCTTTCATTATCTTCTAAGTCCAGTTGCCACATTTGCAATTTAAGTTTTTTCTCACTCGACTGCAGTTGCCTGTTTCTCTGATACACCAAAGTGCTTGACCAATTCCATTACAATTTCAGCTTTCCTTTTGTCCCTGGTTAAACCCAATTCTAATCTATTTGTTAATTTTAAAAGTATGCCCTTCCTCTATCTTTTTCGACTTTCTTGGCAACTTGGAAATCATCTTCAAACCCCAGAACATCTTTAGTAATGTTAAAAGCCATTTCTTATAATTTAACCAACCACAAGGAATCAAAATTAAAAGAATTTTCTCACCTGTTTTATTTGAAGATCTAGGTCACTAACTGCCAAGTGATGGAATCTGCTGGGAACTTTCGTACCACTAATCTGGTCAAATCTGTCCTAATCCCATATGACAAGCCCTTAAACTGTTATGATGTTGATGTCGAACCACTCTGTTAATTAAAACCACACACCTCACCTTGCCTCGTAATCTGTTAAAACATGAGTGACAGGGAAGTCCCAAATTCAACTATTAAAAGAAAAATAACAATTTATAAGTCTGTAAGTTAGCTCGCTGAGCTTGAAGGTTTGTTTTCAGATGTTTCATTACCATGATGAGGTAACATAATCAGTTAGAGTCTCCGGTGACCCACTGGTGGTATGTCTCGACTCTCTATTTGTAGGTTTTGGTTTCTTAAGTTGGATGATGTCATTTCCAGTTCTTTTTTTCAAGGGAAAGTAGATAGGATCGAAATTGATGTGTTTATTAATGTACTTCTGGTTAGAACGCCATGCCTCTACAAACTTTTGTGCGTCTTTGTTTCGCCTTTCCTACGAATTGTGTGTAGTCCCAGTCAAAGTGGTATCATTCTTTGTCTGCATGTATGGAAACTAGTGCTAGTGGGTCATGTCTTTTTGTGGCCAGTTGGTGTTCATGTATCCTGGTAGCACAACAGGACAGTTTGAAATGGTGGAAAAAACGATTTTATACACACTGTTTAATCAGTGTGTGTTCAGATAACGAAGATTGTTCATACGTGTACAACACATTCTGAATGAACAACGGAGACACAGTTAACAAAAAATGGTGCACATGATGTAGAACATTTATAAAGCATTAAAGCATTATTTGATCCTCATCTGAAATGATATGTTCCCCTTCTCTCAACGTTCCCCCTTTTCTGGGATTCCTTATTCTTGTCTCCCATTCTTACCAGGATGTGTGCTATAAATCTTGCTTATGGTGTCCCAACTTATTTCAGTTAATCCCCTTTCTACCAGGAATTCAATATATAGGCCTGCTGGGTCTTTCCAAAGCTAGTGTCTGTCATATTATTGGAGATAAAAATTCTGGCATCAGACTCAGCATTTGAACATATTACTCTGTTGTAAATGCACTGTACAAAGGACCACAGCACACAGGAATTGCCAAAACATTGAGGGATGTCCATCTACTCCTTTCAATAATCTAGTTTTCTCATTTTTCTTACCTTCACATCTACATCCTGTCTCTCGTTATCTCTTTCTATCTAGTTAAGAAATCCACCAATTATTCTTCGTGTCCCATCTCTCAAAACTCCTTCTTTCGGTTTATATCTATTGCTCTTTTCTTGATGTAATGTGATTATAATTGAGCAATGTAACTCCAAAGACATTCGGGAGGAGCTGGCCAGAGTTAATTGGAAGGGAAGCTGAGCAGGGAAGACCATGGAGCAGCAATGGCAGGAGTTTCTGGGGATAATTCGGAAAATAATAAAATTCATCCGAAAGAAAATGAAACATACTCATGCGAGGACAAGGCAGCCATGAGTGATAAGGCAAGTAAGGGACAGCATCAAACCAAAAGAGAAAACATACAATGTGGTGAAGATTATTGGGAATCCAGAGAATTCATTGGCTCTGGAACGACATAAGGCTGGCTTCACTGACACTACAGAGCTCTTAATCATGGTCAGGCAGAGAAACAGAGGGAAACACATTCACTTTAACACCGAAGATGGCATTAATGAAGGAAAAAGATTCAGATGAAATAAACAGTTGAATTAAAATCAGTTGAATGCTTTTGTGGAATGTGTCAGATTGAAAGCATGACTTGGGGAGAGACCGTCAGCAGAATGAGAATTTTAGAAAATGGAAGTATTCCTACATCAGAAACCAGAGTTGGTCACTGAGTACAGGACTGATGGGCGAATGAGTCTCGATGTGAACTGGGGAACAGACAGCAGAATTGCATTGCAGATATTGTAGCTTAAAACTGCGTTTTCATATAGTGCTGTAGACCACAGCAGCAGGAGAAGCAGAACACCATTCAACCACAACCGGTAACTTTTTTAACCAGGATAATCCTTCATTACCATCAACACGATCTATGGCTCAGTGACGAGTGTGGGTGAACGTGTCAAGGTCAGAACCACGTGAACCTAAACCTGATGCTAACACATTAAAGCTACCGCACTTGACCAACAGATTTGACTGAAGCTCTGAAGTCCTGCCACATTTAGTCACAAATGGTGATGGATGATGAAACAAATGATGGAGGAAAGGGCTGCACAAACATCCCCATCCTAAATAACGGAAAAGCCCTGCACCCTCAGTGTAAAAGTCAAGGATGTAGTATCTGTACCTTCCTCAGCCAGAAGTGTTGAGTGGATGATCTACCTCACCCTCATCATGATGCCCACAGAATCACAGATGCCAGTCTTCAACCAATTCGATTCGCTGCACGTGACATGAAGAAACAGCTGAACACAGTAGATATGACAAAGGCAGTGGGCCCTGACCCCATTCCTGCAATGGGACTGAAGACTTGTGCTGCACAACAAACCATGTCCCTGGGAAGCTGTTTCATTCCAGCTCCAACCCTGGTAATGTGGAAAATTACTCAACTATGTCCACTCCCTTAAGAGAAGAATAATTACAATCTGACCAATTTCCACACCCTAAGTCCCATCACGATGCTCAAATTGGTGGGAGTTCTTTTTGACAGAGCTGTTAAGCAGCACAGAAATAACCAGCTCAGTGTGGTTTCAAATAGGTCCCCATGTGGAGATGGTGCTGTTGTGGAAATGTCACTGGATTACTAATCCAGACCAGACTACTGCACTGGCAGCTGGTGGAAGTTAAAAACAATTAATAAAATACAGAGATATAAAATCTGGTGTCAGTAATAGTTACCCTGAAGGCAATGTCGATTGTAAACATCAGTTTACTTTCCCAATGGCAGATTACTACCTCAATGGAATCAATTTAGGTAAAGGGGCAGTACAGAGAGATCTGGGTGTTCTTGTACACCAGTCAATGAAGGCAAGCATGCAGGTACAGCAGGTAGTGAAGAAGGCTAATAACATGCTGGCCTTCATAACAAGAGGAATTGAGTATAGAAGCAAAGAGGTGCTTCTGCAGCTGTACAGAGCCCTGGTGAGACCACACCTGGAGTACTGTGTGCAGTTCTGGTCTCCAAATTTGAGGAAAGACATTCTGGCTATTGAGGGAGTACAGCGTAGGTTCACAAGGTCAATTCCTTGAATGGCGGGATTACCTTACACTGAAAGACTGAAGCGGCTGGGCTTGTATACCCTTGAGTTTAGAAGACGGAGAGGGGATCTGATTGAGACATATAAGATTATGAAAGGATTGGACACTCTGGCAGCAGGAAACATGTTTCCGCTGTTGGGTGAGTGCCGAACCAGAGGACACAGCTTAAAAATACGGGGTAGGCCATTTAGGACAGAGATGAGGAGAAACTTCTCCACCCAGAGAGTGGTGGCTGTGTGGAATGCTCTGCCCCAGAGGGCAGTGGAGGCCCAGTCTCTGGATTCATTTAAGAAAGAGTTGGATAGAGCTCTCAAAGATAGTGGAATCAAGGGTTATGGAGATAAGGCAGGAACAGGATACTGATTAGGAATGATCAGCCATGATCATATTGAAAGGCGGTGCAGGCTCGAAGGGCTGAATGGCCTACTCCTGAACCTATTGTCTATTGTCTATTGTCTAATGTACTTTCAGGAAGTGAATCTCCCGCGCTTTCCTGGTCTGGCATAAAAGTGACTCCAGACGCACAAACATGTGATAAACTCTTCAATGGTCTCTGAAATGGCTCAAAAATTATCATCACTGCTTGTAATCTGTCTCACCCTGTCAGAGTTTGATATATTTCACTGAGGTATCCACTCATTTTGCTAAAGCACATGGAATATAGGTTCAGTCGACCCAAACTCTGCTCCCACAACAAGCCTGTCATCCCAGAGATCAGTCTGGTCATCCTTCACTGCTCTCCTGCAATGTCAGCATTGTCCTTTATTAGGTAAGGAGACAAAAACTGCCCACAATACTGCACAATGTTCGAGATGGGGTCTCATCAAGGCCCTGTACAGTTGCAGTAAAACACCCTGACACCTGGACACAAATCCCCCTGCGATGAAGGTCCAACACACCATTTACTTTCCTAACTGCTTTCTGTTCCTGCAAAAAATACATTCAGTGACTAGCGTACAGGGAGATCCAGATCCTTTTCAATGTTACAGCTACCCAACTGGTGGGTTCATGTACACTGGTAAGTGTCTTAATGCCATTTCCAGTTTTTCCTCTGGCTTCAGAACTCACTGCCCTGTATAGACGGCAGAGGTCGGTGAAGAATGAAACAAAAAGAATCATAAGTCCCTTTATAGAGTAACATTTTCCAACCTTTTCAACTGGTAGGCTACCGTTCTCTTTTTCGCATCAAAGGGTACAACGTCACATCCACCCACATTGCTCTTCATTGCCCCATATTTGCACAGACACTCCACTTGCCTCAGTCAACGTTTATATCCTCCTCACCCACTCATAATCCGATATCGATTCGTGCCATCAGCAGGCTTGGAAATATTGCATTTGATTCCCTCTAACAAAAGCTTGGTGTGTATTTGAAATAGCTGGAGCCCAAGCACTGAATCCTGCTATACCCCCGAGTCCTCCGCTCTAAAAAAAACATTGTTTTATTCCTACTCACTGTTTCCTGTTAGCTCTCCCATTCTAAAACCATACCTTCTGTTAGCCCCAGTCCCATAGGATTCCAATTTGCATAGTAGTCTTGGGGCTTTATCAAAAATCTTTCTGAAAATCCAATCGTATTGCATTGATTGCTTCTCCATAGTTTTGCGTGTGAATATGCTCAAAATGTACTTTGATGGGGAAGGAAAGCCAGAGGACAAGGTAGTAATGATTACGGCACAGAAGTAAGAACCAAGTTCAGAGGATTCTGAATCGGACATTCCTCAAATTAAAGTGGACAATGAGATACTTGTCTAAAATTGGGATGATTTATTGATTTACCTTCATGAGAAAAATTGAAATGATCAGAAAGAGTTATTACTATCACATGTGGAATTACGCAGATATTAACTTGGAAGTACTCATCTAATTGTGTATAATGTAGCTATAGGAGATGCTGTTATGATTAACCAACATCCTTATAGGCATCATCCGCTAAAGTTGGCACAGGCTCAGAAGGAGATTGAATGCAAACTCTAAGATGACATAATCAACGTGCATTACAGTGACTGGAAATCACCCATAATCATGGTGCCAAAGCCAAATGGTACACAACGATTATGTGTGGACTATCGTAATGTCAATGCAGTTAAAAAGGTTGATGTATACCCAGTTCCACGGTTGGAAAACTGTGTTGAAAATGTGGGACAAGCAACTTACATTTAGTATGTAAAATGTGCCAGCCACGTTACAGGGACTAGCCAATAAATTGCCGGATTATCCAACCTGTGGTTTACATTGATGACCTTGTGATTTTTAGTGACTCATGGAAGGAATACTACAGCATCTATTAGACTTGTTCGATTGACTTTGGAAGGCAGGCTTGGTGTTAAACTGAGCGAAAAGTGAATTTGCCAAAGCAAAAGTCATCTTCCTTGGCCATGCTATTGGACATAGATAAATGGTGCCATGAGATTTAAAAGTGACGGTAATTGGGACATTTTGCATCCTGTTGACAAAAAGAGCAGTTCCTGGGATTAAGTCGATTTTATCGAATGTTTGTGCCTCATTTTCGCAGTGTGACTGCTCACTCACTGAATTGTTAAAGAAAGGCAAGAAATTTCATTGGACAGAGGACTGTCAGAAGGTATTTGACGTCATTTGAAATATGTGTTAACCACTACCCACGATCAGACACACCTGATTATGCAAAACCATTCAAGGTGGATTTAAAAGCGAATGTTGAGACTTGAGTGACAAATGGAGGCACTCAGTGATGGAAGTACCACACACTGAATCTGGAAGTAATTGTGCATGTTTGCATGTTTATAGTAAATGAATGTATATGCTCATTGTAGAGTACGAACTACCATTTTTGGGAGTTTTGAAAACTGAAGCCATCTTGGATATTGAAGATTCAGTTTTGTACTGGGGGAGTTGTCACACAGGTGGTACCTTTACAAGGTTATGTTGTCCTTGAATATTTTCAGAGAGGTTCAAAATGACCCAATGTTCCAACGTGTCTTCATTGAAGCATTTGAATGCTTCATTGGGGTCCTTTTCTTTAACCTAACAGATAATGCCTCGGGCAGAAGGCTGTCAAGCCTTTTAAATAAACTGGTGTAATCAAGGGGATGTGGCAATCTCTCCAGCTGCACAGGTCAGTTCAGTTCGAGGGTTAGTTGAGTCAGGTTCACTGTTGAAATTGGACGCTTTCCCCCTCCTTCAGTCCTCTGACTTCGTTAACTATAAGCTTTTTTGTGTAATTTTTACTCTTTTTTCTCAGGGGTTTGTTTATTGGGATTTTTGCAAGTAATTTGGATCAGCATCTTTAAGTCGAGGTAGCCTGTCAGTTTTGAATAGGATGTATTATTCAGGTACAGTGTTTTCGGTTCGTTGTGTTTCATTCCTTATTCTTACAAATACATTCTGTTTGTTTAAAAGTCGGCAGTCGGACTAACTAATTCTCTCTGGGAATATCCACTATACACTTACCTTCAACAAATGGCAACATTAAAGACTGGGCTACGTGCTTAAGAATGTTTTGAGTGGTCCATAACAATGTACAATAACCTTGTTTATTAAAAGTCATGAATTAATGAGTAAGGGATGGAATGAATATGATAATGGCTATGAGACAGAAAGGGCTGAGGCCAGTGGCTGAGGAGACCTGAGGGGAGTGCAGTAGTATCTCCCAGTCACTAGTATTCAGCCATCACTGTTTCTGACAAATGGAATGAAATGCAGTGCAGAGCAAGATAACAGACGACCTTTGGTACATGGAATGCTGAACGACAATGTGAACGGAATTGGACAATTTCAAATGTGATGTACATCATTACATTTTATATATAGACTGTTTAATCACAGGTTATACAGGTTGTTAAGGTTGTTTATATCAGGACGGGATATACAGAAATAAAACACAGATTACAAAATGTGTTGGGTTACAGTGAGTTACAGCAGAGTAAGAGTGAAGACAGCTCATGCTGAGCTGGTACAGAGATGATGGGCTGCATGACAACCATCTTTATTGTAATTATTCATAGAAACGTATTGAAAATGTTCAGAGACTGAGGAGACAAGTCTAGTCATAAAACACACAGACAATATCATAATTAATAAACTATTCCTACTTTTCATCAAGTGTAGCTGTCTCTAAAAGTCCTTTTAAATCAAAATCACATTGGTGAGATCCGCGCATTTATTTTCAGAACTTAAAGAAGAAACAGACTCAAGTGTAATACATGTGTCACTGGCACAAGTGATAGGAACAGGAATGGAGCATATTGTCCAAATATAACCAACATCCAGACCAATCAAGAAAAAGCAAAATATTAAAGATAGTGGAAATCTGAAATACAAATGCAACATGATGGAGAAAAACAACAGATGACACGGGATCTGGACAGAGAACCAGAGTTAACATATCGAGAATGCAAAAGGATCTTGATGAAATGGGTCAATAGACTGACAGGTAGCAGATAGAGTTCAAGCTGGATGAATGTGAGGTGCAGGTAATAGTGTGTGTTTGTTGCTGTCTGTTGCACCAGGAATGGGATGATTTTATTCCCCATTTCCTGGGTTCAAAACATCGATATCCTTCATGATCTTTGAGAGGCCTAACCCTCTCTGTGGTTACCTTCTTGCTGTTAATGTAGTTGCACAATATTTTTGGATTATCCTTAACCTTATCTGCCCATTCTATCTCATATCGCCTTTTTGCTTTTCTGATTTTTCTCGAAATAATGCCCCACACTCTTTATATTGACTAAGAGATTAAGTTGAATAAAGTTGTCTATACCTAAAGTAAGGTTTTCTTTGATTCTTGAATAAAAGCGCAATAACTGTAGTTGTCCATTTTTCCTTAATCTTCCCTTCACTCTAACAGGAACATAATGTCTCTCAACTCTCATCGTCACTCTGTTGAATGCCTCCCACTTGTCAGACATTGTTTTACCTGCTGACAGTCTACTCCAATCAAACTTGATAAGTCCTTGTCCCATGCCATTAAAAGTTATGGTACTCCAAATAAAAAAAACATTAATTAAAGGCTTATTCTTTTCCATAACCGTTATGAAACTAATAGAATTTTGATTGCAATGCCCAAGACTTTCCCTCACGTTTACTTCAGTCACTTTCCCTGCCTAATGCACAAAAGAAGGCCTAGTTTTGCTCCTTCTCTGTTAGAATCATCCGGATATTGATGAAGAAAATTTTCATGAACATATTTGACAAATTCTTCACCATCCAACCCTTTAACGTTTTGGTAGTTCCAATCAATTTTAAGAAAATTAAAACCCCCATCATTACAACCTTATTAAGCTTAAATATATCCGCAATCTCCCTACATGTTTGTTTCTCAATTTCTTTCTTACTGTTGGAGAGCGTATGGTACAATACAATCAACGTGTTCTTTCCTTTCTTATTTTTAATTTCGACCAATATATTTTCACTGGACGGTTTTTCACAAAAGAGCATTAAGTTCTATCTGTTCAAAGTGAACTTTATTCTCTTATTTTTAATACTACCTGCATATTTTAACTGGATAATTTTTCAGAAATATCTTCCCCAGTTCCAGCAATAATTTATTCCTTAATCAAAAATTACAGACTGCCCCCTCCCTGCCCTCCGCATATCTGTTTCCATCCTTTCTATGACACTTAACAGCTGGAACATTGAATTGCTAGTCTTGAACATCTCTCAGGCGAAAGTGAGGACTGCAGATGCTGGAAGTTAGAGTTGAGAGTGTGGTGCTGGAAAAGCACAGCAGGTCATGTAGCATCCAAGGAGCAGGAAAATCGACATTTCAAGCAAAAGCCCTTCATCAGCCCATTCCTGATCAAGGGCTTTTGCCCAAAACGTTGATTGTCCTGCTCCTCACATGCTGCTTGACCTGCTGTGCTTTCCCAGCATTACATTTCCGAATGGAACATCTCTCAACCAATTTTCTGTAATACATATGATGTCCCGATCCCATGTTCTTAAACATGCCCCGAGTTCATCAGCCTCCCCTGTAAGACCACTCACATTGAAATAAATGCAATTTCGTGCTTCAGCATTACTATATACTTTTGACTCTCTCGTTTTTTCTTTTCTAATTGACGTGCTCTCCTCACATTCATAAACTTCTCCATCCATCCTACCATTTGTAATGCTACTTGGAATATCCCCCTTGTCAACTCTATCAACATAAAGTCTCCCTACATAGAAGGAGCAAATCTCTCTGCTAAGATATTAGCTGCTTTCCAGTTTAGATTAGACCAATCCTTTCTGAACAGGTCATTTCTATTCTAAAATAGATTCCAATTTCCCAAAAATCGAAACCCCTCAACAACATAGTAGCTCTTCAGCCATTGGTTTTTCTCTGTTAACCTTTTGTCCCTCCCCAGTTGGGTTTTGCTTTGGGAGGAAACCAGAAAGTATTGCTTTAAAGGTTTTATTATTAATACTCTACCTCACCTTTTAAGTTCACTCTGTACTGCTTTAATCTTTCCCTAAAAATATCATTCCTGCCAATATCTACAATAATGTTTGGCTACTCATTCTCACCTTTAACAACGTGCCTTAAAATGTTTCGAGACGTTCTTAATCTTAGCATAGGGAAATCAACAAACCCTCCTCAATTAACAGTCACTGCCACAGAATCTTCTGTTAATGCCCCTGATAGAAAAGTCCACTGAAGCCATCATTCTACTAAATCTTCTCAAACGCTGCTGAACATAAGAATCATTCTAAGTGTCCAATAATTGATTGCTCTTCCATTTTCCTCAGAGAGACAATCCCCTTCAGCTGTTCTAAAAGCTGAAAAGCATTTTGGTAGAGGAATAGCCACCGGAGAATTTTGAACTATTTTCTTATCTTTCCTGAGAGCCACACTTCTATATGACTGACATGCTGGATAATATGTTTTCCCAAATCTTCCAGCCATCCTCTCTGTGCGTTATATGTGACCTTAATAATATTATGCCTAACCTTCTGTTACCTTTCATTACCTACAGACAATGTTAAAATTGAAAAATATATACATATACATATCAAACATAGAAAAATTAAACAAAATCAACCATTTACCTAATTAAATTAATAAAAATATTCCTCTTCAATAAAGTCCGAGAAGAAAATAGTCTTCTCCAGAGCTGAAAATGTGTATGATTCTCCGGAATGAAGGTACACCTCCTTATTTTAATTAATTAATTTTACAAAACAAAAAAACTTCTGCAGTGTAATAAAAGAAACCTTTAAAAACAAAAATAGACATTTCGTTTTTTTTGCAAACTACCCTTAAACAACTCTTTTTAAAAAATGTTCGTTTGAAAGAAAATCGAGAGTTTTTTTTGCTGTTTTGTTTGTTTTTGAATGTTAATAAAACAAAATAGAAACAATTATGTTAAATTAATAAACTATAATATCACCTGCAAAAAGACTATATTAAGTATATAACTGCCTGCATTCCCAGGAGCAGCTAGAAGATCCACGCTGCTCTAAGAATATTTTTTGAAAATGTTTTACAATATGAAGAAAAGTGGGCATATAATTTAATAATTTGTTTCCAGTTCAAGGTAGACATGACGATATGATTTGATCTCCTTCTGTAAGTCTATATACAGAATTTAGTTGAATATTTATCCTCATTACTCCAACTATTTCAAACAAAATTATGAATCTATCTCTATCGTAGAGACGGAAACTTCCTTCAGCTCTGACTATAGCAGGGAATGATACAAAGAACATTATCCAGGTCCACGTGGAACACAAATGTTGCAGTGAAAGCCATCTAAACCTAATCTATCATTTACTCCAACTTTCAACTCACGTCTTTAAAATTGTTGTGAATAGTTCCCACAACAAATTGTTGTGAATGGTCATTAAAATGGTTCTGTATGTTTAATTGACAAACCTTTACTTTCTGTTCATTTTCTGACCTGCTGCTTTGGTTCCCAGCCTCCTGTATCATTAGCTTAAATCTGATCACACCTCCCTTCCAGGACGTTGGGGCCCCTCCAGTTAAAGTGCACACTTTCCTTTTTGTACACTTCCCACCTGCGCTGAACGCAATCGGAATCATCCAAAAATCAGAAACCCTCCTCCCAAACTAGCTCTTTGCCACATATTCAACGCGACTATCTTCCTCTTCTTTGTCTCACTTCCAGATGCCCGGGGAGTAATCCCAAGAATATAGTCCTGGAGATCCCGCTTTTAAACTCACTCCTAACTCCCTTAACTTTCTTTGCAGGATCTTTCAACCTTTCACTCTTCTTACCGATGTCATTGGTGTCAATGTGAACCATGACCGCTGGCTGTTTACCCTCCCACTTCAATATGCCCTGAGCATGCTCGGAGACATTCTTGATCCTGGCGCTGACCACCCTTTTTATGAAGAAATCATAGAATCATAGAATCCCTACAGTGGGACAACAGGCCATTTCAAACTGCACGTCCACGCTGACCCATTGAAGAGTAACCCATTCCGACCCATTCCCCTACTCTTTTACTCTGCATTTACCCCTGACTCATGCACCTAAGCGGCACATCGCTGACCACTATTGGCAAAGCACAAACAACCCAGACCCATTCCTCTACATTATGTTGAATCTGCTTTCTCACAAGAGATAATGACAGAACTACTGAGTATTTCCAGCATCTTCTGGTTTTGTCACCGATGTTGATTGCATATTGATAAAAACACACAATTGAAAAAAAAACAAGGTGAATTTAAACTCTCAAGAGAAAACTAATTATTTGGTCAATGATCGCTGTAAAGGTTCATTACATTATTGCTATTCTGTCTATGGACACATTTTCAATCCATGAATAAAGGAGGTTTTTACATTTCTTTGATATCAGAAAGCTTGGAAACGTTGCACATTTACTCTTTCATATGGGAATGTGATAACATTGCATTATTTCATCTCAGTCCAATTACAGGGAATTAGTCATAAAACGCACACACACATACACACATATACACGCATATGCATACACACATAGACACACACATACACACATATGCAAGCACACACACACACGCATACACACAATGTAATTCTTTTTCAAAGAATACCAGTAACAATGTAAGTAATTGGAATGATAACTGGAAAGAAGGATTTAGGTAAAGGAAGGATGAGAGAAAATGGGGCTTTTTGGAACAGAAAAGACTATCATGTGAACTTACTAAGTTGATCAAATTTATGGAAAGCTATGCAAGGCAGATAAAAGTTACTGTTATGGAGGTGTAGAGATGTATGTTACGTTTAAGAGAGATTGGAAGCTGGCACAAAGTGGTCTGAAAGAAGTTAAATGTAACATTTGACTGTGAAATCAATAGCTGAGTTGCCATGAAACCAATTCAAATTCGGCCAGTTTAAATTTTGCCCCAACAAACTGAAATCAAATTGAGTTTCAAATACTTGATGACTTCAAAATCAATGAAATGGTCCGATGTTTAGAGGTATAAAACTGGACATTTTGAACATTTATGGGGAGAACTGCCAAGGACATCCAGAAAGATAGACTGCGAGTTGAAGGTCTTTCTGAAAGGTACCTGTCCATAAGAGGTTTGCATAGCAGAACATCGATGCTAACTGAGATAAAGCTCTACAGGGGAAAGTATAAACGGAGAATCGACAAAGCTGACTGGTTTTGAAATGTGTTATTTTTTGTAAACCTTATTCGTTTTTTTTGTTTTATTGGACCAGTATTGTAGAGTGGGAGGTCAAAGATACGTTTAACCAAAGGGAGTTCTAAATAGTTGTTTGTTTTATTATTCTCTGTTGGACTTAAATAACAAAATTGTTAATTTTACTTTTAATTGTGACCTCTGTAAGTGGATCTTTGCGTCTCAAAATTTAACAGATTATGGCATGAGGTGAACTTTTTCTGTGTGGCTGGTTTAAATTAGGAGAGGGGTTAACCCTGTGTCGTGACAGCTTGGGGGCTTTCGTCCACGTTATGAACAGGTTTAGATAGATCCAGTCTGAGATTTGAGCAGATTTGTATAGATTTGAGGGATGAAAGGAAAACAAAGTATATTTAAACATTTGCACGTTCGTGTCTGAGATCGTTAAATAAAACGTCAGTGAGACAACTAGTTTAATTCCGATGACTTGTGTTTGTTTAAATTAAAAGTGAGAGAAATGGCTGTTAAAAAAGTTAAGAGGAGTTTGTAGATCATTCTCAAATTTGCCACGAAATCTAAGAAGGAAAGGTAAAGGCCAAACTTTTAGAATTAGCAAGGAAGTTGGGTTTGGATTTAACCAAGGACAAAAGTAAAGCTGAAATTGTCCGGGAACTTCTCACACTCTAAGGTGTGTCAGAAACACAGACAAGTGCAGTAGAGTGAGAAAAACAGAACGTAAATTCCAATTGAGGAAAATGCAGTTTAAAGATAAATAAAGGGAGAGAAAGAGAGAGAGAGAGAGAGAAGAAACAGAAAGCAAGACAGAACAGAGAGAGAAACACAGAGAGAGAAGGAGAAGGTTCTTAGCTGACCAAAAAGAGAGAGAATTTGAACTTGAGAAGTTGCGATTTAGTCAGCAAAGTCACATTGAAAAGATGGAGATTAAAAGAGATGGTCGTGTTATATGCAACTATGTCAATACTCTGCAACATTTTAATGAGAAAGATGTTGATGCCTTCTTTATCTCATTTGAAAAATTGGCATTTGGAGTGGTCCAAGGATTTATGGGGAATGCTAGTTCGGACTAAAGTGGTAGGAAGGGCGAGTGAGGTATTTTCTCCGCTGTCAGATGAGGGTCATGAGATTCTCAAGACGTCAAACAAGCTGTTTTAAGTGCTCACGAATTGGTACCAGAATCATATAGACAGCAGTACAGAAACATAAAGAAGTAATCAGGTCAGACTTATGTTGAGTTTGAAATAATTAAACATAGGCATTTTGATAGATGGATGCTTGCTTTAAAAATAGATATGACCTATGAGGCTCTAATGGAGATTATTCTGCTGAACGAATTGAAAAATTCACTTCTAGAGATGATAAGAATTCACGTGGAGGAACAGAAAGTTCAGAAATTGAGAGGGGTAGTAGAATTAGCAGATGAATACATGTTGCTGCATAAGACAAGCTTCCAGCCAGAATTTCGTCCTGTGAAGGATTGCATTTGAGAGATGTGGAGATGCTACACTGTAAAAGAAACAGTAGAGAATAAGAGTTTACCACAGGTTAAAGAAGATGCCAAAAAGGCCTCAGGTGCTTTCACTTAATAGAGTGGGGCACAGAAAGCTACAGTGCCGGTGGTTTCAGAAGGGCAGTGTTTTCACTGCCATAAGAAGGGATTTGTCTGGTCACAGTGCTGATCGTTAAGAAAGGGACTGTGGGAAAAGATGTGGTAAAAGAAGGTAAGCCAGTGGCATTACTGAAAGTCTTAAAGGAAACCCCAACAGGAACCGAAGAGCTGCAGGAAATTGCACAGTATAGGCAGAGGCTGGGTATGGAGTTAGTACCTAATCTCTATAAGGAATTTGCATCTGTGAGTAATATTTACTCAGAAACAACAGGGGGAGAATGAGAATAAGTTATAATTTTGAGAGATACAGGATCTAACCAGTTTCTAATAGTAAGAGATGAGCAACTTTGCAGTATTTCTGATCTGTTACCCGAGAGTGTTAGAATTTGTGGGATAGTTGGACAGAAATTTAGCTTTCCTCTCCATAAGATCAGGTTGGAGTGCCTTCTCAAGTCTGAGGAAGTAACCGTGGGAGTGACTGACAGAGTGTGAGTTCCAGGAATCCGGTTTGTTCTCGAGAATGATTTAGCAGGGTCCAAGTTGGGAGCGATACCCCTAGTTGTGGAGAAGCCCAAGAAGATCAGGAAACGGAGGAATTAAAACAGAAATATACTGGTATTTTCCCAGACTGTACAGTAACCAGATCCCACTATCATAAGTCACAGCAGGAAGCACAAACTAAAGACAACAATGAAGGAGTTAAGGTTCTGTTAGCTGACATCCTGTTTGACGTAATGGTGCAGGGAAAACATGATCAAACAGAGGGTCAGACAAAGGTGTTTAGTCCTGAAAGGTGAAGGGATTTGCAACAGACAAGCAAGATGGTAAAAGATATATATGTGGATGCGTACTCTAAAAGTGAGGCAGAGTTATTCCTGAGGATTATTATCAGAAATATAGAATCCCAGGATGGAAATGGAGACTACAGCAGGTTAGTGCAGAGGGGTAGAGTGCTGAAGTGCACCAGATTGTGTTGCCGGTAGCATAGAAACAGGAAGTGTTACAGGTAGCACGTGAACTACCTATGGGAGGTCACTGAGGGGTACAAAAGACTCAGGTTAAGGGACAAAAACATTTTTATTGTCCTGGAATGCACAAAGATATGGTTAATTTCTGGCATACGTGTCATACATGCCAAATAGCAGGTAGGCCACAGGCAGTAATGAAACTAGGACCTCTGTCACCAATTCCCACATTCAGAAACCCCTTCATGTGGCGTATAAATTAGTGTGCCCTCCGGAAAAGTACAGGAGGGAAAGAATTGAAGTACAGGTTCTAGTTTCTGCCCCACAGAGTGAGGAATCAATTCCAAATGGTGTGGATTTTGATGTGCCTCAAAATATGTTAAAAATGTAGAAGTCCTTGAGCAGTGGGATAGGTTCATAAACAATCTGCCTCAGGAGTATAGAATGCAGTTGAAACGTTTGTTATTGCAATATGAAGGCTTATGTAAGAATCATACGGGGAGAACTAATGCCATTGTACCTGAAGTAGACGCATGGAATACTATTCCGATAAATCAACATCCCTATTGACTTAATCCTCTCAAAGTAGACAGGTCCAGAAGGAGGTGGAGGCTATGCTCAATTAGGTCATCATCGAACCAAGCCAGAGCGCTTGGAGCTCGCCGATTATCTTCGTTCCCAAACCGGATTGGACTCAATGATTTTGGTTGGATTATTAGAAGGTCAACACTGTTACAAAATCAGACTTATATCCAATACCGACATTGGAAGACTGTATCGAGAAAGTTGGACAAGTCAGTTACACCACAAAGTTTGACTTGATGCGTAGTTTCTGGCAGGTACCTTTGTCAGAGACGGTAAAATAAATTTCTGAATTGTAACGCTAAATGGACTGTATCAATTCAAAGTGATGCCCTTTGGAATGAACAACACACCCAACACATTCCAAAGACCCATGAACAGAGTTGTGGCCTGATTAATAAACCTTACAATCTGTTTGGACGATGTAGTGATCTTTACTAAGTCCTGGAAAGATCACTTGGTACAGTTGGCAGAGCTCTTTGAATGCCCTCAATGTTAGGTTTGTTTTTTTATGAGGTACGGAGACCAAATCTGCACACAATACTGCACAATGTTCAAGATGGGGTGTCACTAAGGCCCTGTACAGCTGCAGTAAGACACCCTTACTCCTGGACTTAAATCTCCCTGAAATGAAGGTCAACACAACATTTATCTTCCTAACTGCTTTCTTTCCTGCAATAGTGCTGTCAGTAACTGGTGTACAAGGAGATCCAGGTCCTTTTCAATGTTACAGCTCTCCTCTTGTTGGGTTCACTGGTCAGTGTGCCAATGCCATTCCAGTATTGACTTCTGGATTCAGAACTCACTGCCCTGCATGGACCTCGGAGGGCTGCACAGAAGAAACAAAGACAGAACATAAATTCCTTTAAAGATCAACATGTTTCAATGAATCCCTTTTCAAATGACAGGTTGCTGTTTTATTGTTCCCACCAAAATACACACCGTCACATCCACCCCCATTGCTCTCCATCTGCCACGTATTTGCCCATTCACTCCACTTGTCGCAATCACCTTGTAGCTTTTCTACATCCTCCTCACCCACATACAATCCGACCTCATTTAGTGCTTGCAGCAGTTTTGGGAATATTGCATTTGATTCCCTCAACTAAATGTTTGACATGCATCGGGAACAGCTGAGACCCAAGCACCGATCCTTGCGACACACCATGTTCCTTCCACTTCAAAACATATTGGTTTATTCATGCTCACCGTTTCCTGTCAGCTCTCTTATTCTAAAACCATGTTGATATTTTATCCCAAATCCTGTAACATCTAATTTTGCAGACTAGGCCAGAGTCTGTACCAAGATCTTTCTGAAAATCCAAATGCATTACATCCATTGCTTCTCCGTATGTATCAACCAGTCATTTTCTCAAATATGATTCCCATTTCACGTTGACCCATTACATAAAATCTATGAGCATCAATAAGATCAGGGCTGATCATTTCATGGCCTCAGCTCCACGTACCCGTCCGCTCTCCATAACCCATTGTTCCTTTAATTCTCAAAACATTATCTATCTGAGCTTCAAAAACATTCAATGATAAAGCCTCAACTATTTCAGTGGGCAGGGAATTCCACTGATTCACAACCTTCTCGGTCAAGAAGTTCCTTCTCAATTCAGTGCTAACTCTGCTCCACCTAATTTTGAGATTTTGCCCTCTTGCCCAAGTTTCGCCTGCTACTGCAAATATCCTCTCTATTTCAATCCTATCTATTCCAATCATAATCATATATGTTTCTATCTGATCCTCCCACATCATTTCAAATTCTAATCAATATATAATTCCAGTCTACTTAGTCTCTCCTCATAAGCCAACCCCCTCAACTCCAGAACCAACCTAGCGAACCTCCTCTGCATCTATTGTAGCCAGGACATCCTTTCTCAAGTAGGGAGACCAAAACTGCACACAATATTGCAGGTGTGACCTTCCCAGCACCCTGTACAGCTGCAACATAACCTCCCTGTGTTTAAACTCAATCCTTTTCACAATGAAGGACTCAATTCCATTTGCCTTGTTAATTATTTGTTGCACCTGCAGGCCAACTTCTGTGATCCATGCACAAGGACATCAAAGTCCCTCTGCACAGATGCATGCTGCATTTTTTACCATTCAAATAATAGTCTATTTTTACTGGTATTCCTACCAAAATGGATGACTTCACATTTATTATAATTGTACTCCAGACCTTTGCCCACTCACTTAAAATATTTATGTCCCATTGTAAAGTTTATCAGTCCTCTGCACACTTTGCTCTGCCACTCATTTTAGTTTAATCTGCTATCTGAGACACTACACGTGGTCCCCAACTCCAAAACCTCGATGTAAGCTGTGAATAATTGCGGTCCCAGCACCGATCCCAGAGGCACACCACTAGTCACTGATCAGTAACCAGAGAATCACTCATTTATTCCCATTCATTGCTTCCTGTTAGTTACCCAATCCTCTATCCATGTTAATATATTACCCGTGATGCCATGCATCTTTACCTTACACAGCAGCTTTTTTTGGTGGCACTGTGTGGAATGCCTTTTGTTAATCTCGATACACCACATCTATATTGGGTCTCCGTGGTCATAATGTCTTCATAGATTTCTAGTAAATTAGTTAAGCATAACCTGTCTTTCATGAACTAATGCAGTGTCTGTCAAATGGGACAATTTCAATCTAGATGCATGCTATTTATTCCTTGATTATAGATTGACATATTTTCCCCACTGCACATGTTAGGCTAACCAGTCTATAATTCACCACTTTTTTCCTACTTCCCTTTTTAAACAGTGGTGTCTGATTTCCTGTTTTCCAATCTGCTGGAACTGCATCAGAGTCAGGTGAATTTAGAAAAGTTTCCACAAATGCATTTGCTATTTCTCCCACCACTTCTGTTAGTACCCTGGGATGCATTGCATCAGGTCCTGGAGACTTACCTACCTTTAGATCCAACACTATCTCTCTCGTGGGAATGGTTGTTTCCAGGTCCTCACCTACATTCCTCCCTTTGACAATTACTGGCATGTTATTGGTGTCCTTCACTGTGAAGACCGACTAAATAGCTGTTCCATTCCTCGGCCATTTCCTCATATCACATTACTGAAACCCCTTTCTCACCCTCTAACCGACTAATGCTTACCTGAGCCAATCTTTTCGTTTTATATATTTATTGAATCTTTTGCTATCTGTCTTTATACTCTGAGGTAGTTTACTCTCATAATCTATTTTATGTTTCTTGATAGTTTTTTTGTTGCTCTTTTGACCTTTAAAGTTTTCCCAACCTTCTAGTTTTGCACTGGTCTTTTCCATTATTTATGCCATTTATTTTAATTTGATAGCCTCCCTTATTTATTGAGACATCCATGGCAGCTTATCATTTTTCCTACAGTCCTTCCATTTCACTGTTATATGCTGTTGCAGAGCACTTGGAAAAATTGGTTTGAAAGCCATCCACTGTTCATATACAGTTCCACCGTAAAGTATTTGCTTCCAGTTAACTTTAGCCAACTCTTCCCTCATCCTATTGTTGTCTACTTAGTTTAAGCATAGGACCCTGTTATTGGAATTTACCTTCTCACCTTCCATCTCTATTCTAAATTCAACCATACTTTCAGTCCCAATAATTTCTCCCAAAGCATTTATTTATTAATTTCATTCTTTTTCTCTTGAGACTTAGGCTTTCCAGTCTTGCTGGGAAGATTTGATTTCTTTTCTTCTGTGAAGACATAACTGAAATAATTGCTTCATAGCAATCTGCTATTGCTCTGTTCTCTATTCTCCTTCCTCTGGGTTCAAACTGCAATGAAGCTGCTCTTGTTTACTCTTACCTTTTCCTTTGACAGTCCACTCTAATAATTCTTGTCAATATTCTCTTCAGAAACCCATCAATTCATGTCCACACCTTACTTGTTGGGGGAGAGGATTAGCTAACCAGTAAAAACTATGATATGGAGTCGCTGGTTTTGCACTTGGTTGGACAAGGTCAAAAATCAAATGACACCAGGTTAGAGCCCAATGGGTTTATTTGTAAACACAAGGTTTCATTGCGCTGCTCCTTCATCAGGTGTAAGAGAGAGGAAGACCTTAAACACAGAAGTTATAAGGAAAAGATGAAAGGGTTGTGCAACTTGTGCACATGAATTGTCCACACAACTGAGATGACTCTTAAATACTTAATCAGTTAGAATGGGGATGCAAATTTGATTGATTATTATGCAAATCGCAGAATTTATTTCGAGTCACTGCCTGGAGATACTTTCAGGTAAATGAAGTAACACTTGCGGTCAGACAATGTATGACACCTTGTTTGGACGCTGTCTGTGTCCTCACCTGGAGTCAGATTGGTTTTATTTACAAATTAGGAGTTTATAAAATATCACATTGACTGACTGAATACAAATTGTATGTTTTTGGAACAAAATAAAATGCACCTGCAAATACAAATGGTCAAATGCAAATTCTCCCCGCAAATTTATATTTGCATACATGTGTGTGCGTATGTGCGAGAGAGGGGGGCGTGTCTGTGTGAAGGGGGGAGAGAGAGAGAAACTGTGTGTACGTGCGAGAGAGAGAGGGGGATTGTGTGTGAGAGTACGGGAGTGAGAGAGAGAGGCTGTGTGTGCATGCGTGCCTGTGACAGAGTGGAGTGCGCATGTGAGACAGGGAGAGTGAGATTGTGTGTGTGGAGTGGATAGGGAGAGTGTCCATCAGTGTATGTAACGGGGAGAGTGAGAGTATGTGCTTGTCCAGGCAAAAACACAGACAAATACAGCACATCCCTTTCCCCCCCCCACCCCACGCACACACACACTCCGTGGATTCAGAGCGTCACCTCTCTGCAGCATCTGCCCCATTTGGTGTCCATGTTACAGATCCAGCTACAGTAACTACAGTCCCCATGCTCCATCCCGAGTTGGGTCAGCAAATCCTCAGGTCTCCCTGAATGTCTGACGCAGCTCACAGCACAACCTCCAGCAAACCATCCCCAGCCCCTCCACTAACTTTTCAATAACAGGAGTCAGACAGAAGCCCCTCAGCCACAAGTTAGATGCCTGTTCCTTAATAATTATACTCGAGGATTTTCCTCGTGTTACTGACCGCACGATCAACCGAGAGAGACAAACAGAGGCGTTCCGTGGGCAGGCCCATACCAAGTTTCAAACACGTGAGTCAGAGCTGCTGGAAAACTCCTGTCCATGGGACACATTGGGAAGTGAACAGCAGCCTGACACACACCATTTCAATGTTTCTGAGCTTCAAAATGCCAGCACTCGATGCACGAGGGAGTCGAAAACGAAGGTCAAGGAAAGATACAGAAAAAAAGCAAATAATTTATTAACTGATAACTTGCTGAAAATATGGAAAAGGAGATGAGGGATTGGAATAACGGGATAAGGGAGACAATGGTGGGTCCAATCCCAAGAAAGCAAACATTGAATGGAGACATTGCCAGGTCCGCTAGAATGGTCCATTGCTTCAAATTCTGAATCTTCTTCACAGAACCAGCCCAGACACCATAAAGTGGGGTAAGGTAACGGCTAATATGGAGAGCTGTGTAGGCCGTGCTAATGGATTACTCAATAAACTGGATTATCTGCCCAGCATGGGGAGCATTGAAAAACTTTTGCCAGGATATTGCAACCCTCTACCTTCACCCTCTGCCTCCTACCTTTGAGCCAGTTTTGTACCCACGTGGCTTTCATATGAACCAACCCTGATAAATAGATGACCATGCACAATGTTATTCAACGCCTTACTGAAGTCCATATCGACAATGTACACCACTGTATCTCAATCTTTTTAGTCGCTTCTTCAAAAAAATCTCAGTCAAGTCAGTGAGACACAATATTGCTTGCACAAAGACATGTTGACTTTCCCTAATCAGTCGTCACCTTTCAAAATGCGTGAAAATCCAATGACTCATAATTCCCTCCAACAACTTACCCACCACTGACGTCAG
The DNA here is from genome assembly GCF_037043375.1 of Chiloscyllium plagiosum. Classification (NCBI taxonomy): domain Eukaryota; kingdom Metazoa; phylum Chordata; class Chondrichthyes; order Orectolobiformes; family Hemiscylliidae; genus Chiloscyllium; species Chiloscyllium plagiosum. The sequence goes on along the minus strand of NW_028270143.1, from coordinate 23,813,964 downwards.
GCTCACTAACTTTTCCTTATTACCCTTCTTAAATCCTTTAAGTAGTTGCACCACGTAGCCAACCTCCAGTCTTCCAACACTTTACTTGTGGCTATTAATGATAGCAAGGTGTCCAGCAATCACTTCCCTAGCTTCCCACAGAGTTCTAGTGTACATCTAATAAAAGCCAGGATATTTTCCTGCCTTTGCATGTTTTAAGACCTCCAGCAGCTCCTCTGTAATACAGACACTTTCCAAGATGTCACTACTTTTTTCCCAATTTCTATAGCTTCCATATCCTCCTGCACAGTAAACACTGATACAAAAAATTTGTTTAGTACCTCCCCCATTGCCTGTGGTTCTGCACATGGGCAGCCTTGCTGATATTTAAGGATGTCCTATTCTCTCCACAGTTACTCTTTTGTCCTTGACGTATTTGTAGAATTCCTTTGGAGTCTTCTTAACTCTATTTGCCAAAGCTATCACATGTCCCCTTTATATGCTCCAAATTTCCCGCAAGTATACTCTTGTTGCCTTCCGACTCTTCTCGTGATTCACTTTCAATCAGGAATTAAGAGGCTAATGATGACCATTCCGATTGATGGAAAAATCGATCTGGTTCACTGACACGCTTTAAGGAAACAAACTGCCATTCTTACCTGGTCTGGCCTACACGTGACTCCAGACACACAGCAATGTGGTTGACTGCCAACTGCCCTCTGGACAATTAGGGATGGGTAATAAATGCATGCCTAGCCAGGGACACCCTCATCCCGTGAATGAATTAAGAAAACAACCCTCAATTCCTGCTGTCTATACCTGACACACGCTTCCCTTTTATCCGTGACCAGAACCTCAACTTCTCCAATCCTCCAGCATTCCTTACACATACCAGCCTTACCCTTCACCCTAATAGGGCCATAATGTCTCTGTATTCCTGACATCTCATTTTTGAAGGCTTCCCACTTCCCAACTGACCCCCTTTTCTGAGAATATCTATCCCAATCGTATTTGGAAAATTCTTAGTTAATATCATCAAAATTGGTTTTCAACAATTTAGAACTTTAAGTTTTAGACCTGCTTCGTTTTGCTCCTTCTCTGTGATGGAGGGCATTAGTCAAGCAGCTGCAGCGTTGTAACTGGGATTGGGGTCAGCAGAGTCTTCAGCTCACTGGTTTGAATCGAACAATAATTTGTCTTAGTGCCATTTTCATTGAGTGTGACAGAGGGATTGTCTGCACGATGCTGAGCTAGATTCCTCGTGCTATCTTATTGGCCTCTCCTCATTAACTACCCACCCCACCCCATGGAGTCCCTCTCATTCAATGCCAGCCCGATTCTCCCACCCATCAAAGTTGGAGGTAATCACCATCACCTGCATGCCCCTTGGTATTCCGTGATCTTTGGCACTGGTGCCATCTTTAAAAGGCCAATCGGCACATGGTTGAGCTTTCTTAGGCTGGCACTGCCCTGCACAATTTATCCTGACCATGGCAGATAAGGGGCAATTACACCATGGTTTGTTGACAGGGGCACGGAGGTTCTGGTGGATGGGCTAGTACAGAGGGGGGCAGACCACTAGACACAGCAAGCATGGTCTGGGCTCACCACCCAGCATGCAGCACCATCTCTCTCTCTTTTTCTTTCCCCTCTACTATATCTCCCTCACTAATAGCACTGGATGGATACAACACTGTTGACTGACTCCCTCTGTACACGTCACGATTCCGCCCCCCCCCGCCCCACCTACATCAGCACTAACAGCAGGGTCACCCACTCTCACCCTCACTCCATCCTTCACCGTCTCCTATTCCAGGACAAACTGCTCGGAATAGGACACAAAGGGTGAAGCTGGGTTTCCCCACCCCACCCATTTACCTGTGTGTCTGTATTTGACTCTGTGGATATCAATACGTGGGTGCAGGTCTGACAGTCTCTGTGGCATTTAAAATGACACAATCTCTCCATCAGCTAGCCTCCCCATCCTACTGCAGTGACAGCGGCAGAGAGTGAAAACCTTTGAGAATTCAGTCTGAGAGGGAGGGAGGGCAGCAGCTCAAAGCACCATCCAAACTGACAACACCATCAACACGTACATCTTCTCCCCCAACCCCCTCCACCCCCCACCCCCACACACACACAATGCTGGTAGGTGGAGGGTTGCAAATATACTTAGGTCTGTCAGAATAGAAATGCTCGCCTCCAAGTGAATCATTTTGTCAGGAGATGAGATGAATTGATTTCTCATTCTGTGACTTGCAATGCTTAAAAGTTATGTGAGAAAGTATTGAAAAGTCCCAAAATTGGTCCAGGAACAACATTGTTTAGTATCAGACAAAACTGCTCTGTGCTTCCAAAAATATTATTTGAAAGTTTTTGTTGCAAACGTTTCGTCCCCTGGCTAGGCGACATCATCAGTGCTTGGGAGCCTCCTGCGAAGCGCTTCTTTGATGTTTCCTCCAGTGTTTATAGTGGTCTGTCCCTGCTGCTTCCGGTTGTCAGTTTCAGCTGTCCGCTGTAGTGGTTGGTATATTGGGTCCAGGTCGATGTGTTTGTTGATGGAGTTTGTGGATGAATGCCATGCCTCTAGGAATTCCCTGGCTGTTCTCTGTCTGGCTTGCCCTATGATAGTAGTGTTGTCCCAGTCGAATTCATGTTGCTTGTTGTCTGCGTGTGTGGCTACTAAGGATAGCTGGTCGTGTCGTTTCGTGGCTAGTTGATGTTCATGTATGCGGATTGTTAGCTGTCTTCCTGTTTGTCCTATATAGTGTTTTGTGCAGTCCTTGCATGGTATTTTGTACACTACATTAGTTTTGCTCATGTTGGGTATCAGGTCCTTCGTTCTGGTGAGTTGTTGTCTGAGCGTGGCTGTTGGTTTGTGTGCCGTTGAGTCCTAGGGGTCGCAGTAGTCTGTCTGTCAGTTCCGAGATGCTCCTGATGTATGGTAGTGTGGCTAGTCCTTTTGGTTGTGGTATATCCTCGTTCCGTGGTCTTTCTCTTAGGCATCTGTTGATGAAGTTGCGCGGGTATCCGTTTTTGGCGAATACCTTGTATAGGTGTTCCTCTTCTTCTTTTTGCAGTTCTGGTGTACTGCAGTGTGTTGTGGCCCTTTTGAATAGTGTCCTGATGCAGCTTCGTTTGTGTGTGTTGGGGTGGTTACTTTCATAGTTTAGGACTTGGTCTGTGTGTGTGGCTTTCCTGTATACCCTTGTAGTGAATTCTCCGTTCGGTGTTCTCTGTACCATCACGTCTAGGAATTGGAGTTGGCTATCCTTTTCTTCTTCTCTCGTGAATCGGATTCCTGTGAGTGTGGCGTTGATGGGCAAAACCCTAGCGAGAGAAACAATAGCCAACCTACTGGACATACAGAACAGAAAACAGCACGCTGAACCTATCAACAAAGACGGGATATTTAAACTACTGGACTTGTGCCGCACAACACACTTCACATTCAACAACCAGATATACGAACAAATCAACGGAACACCCATGGGATCACCAATCTCGGGACTCATAGCAGAGGCAGTTATGCAAAGGTTAGAACAAACAGTCCTACCACAAATCAACCCAAACTCTGGGTCAGATATGTCGATGACACGTTTGTAATCATTAAAAACACGGAAATAGAAAAAAGAAAAAAAACACACCGGATCATCAACGCCACGCTCACAGGAATCCGATTCACGAGAGAAGAAGAAAAGGATAGCCAACTCCAATTCCTAGACGTGATGGTACAGAGAACACTGAACGGAGAATTCACTACAAGGGTATACAGGAAAACCACACACACAGACCAAGTCCTAAACTATGAAAGTAACCACCCCAACACACACAAACGAAGCTGCATCAGGACACTATTCAAAAGGGCCACAACACACTGCAATACACCAGAACTGCAAAAAGAAGAAGAGGAACACCTATACAAGGTATTCGCCAAAAACGGATACCCACGCAACTTCATCAACAGATGCCTAAGAGAAAGACCACGGAACGAGGACAAACCACAACCAAAAGGACTAGCCACACTACCATACATCAGGAGCATCTCGGAACTGACAGCCAGACTACTGCGACCCCTAGGACTCATAATGGCACACAAACCAACAGCCACGCTCAGACAACAACTCACCAGAACGAAGGACCCGATACCCAACATGAGCAAAACTAATGTAGTGTACAAAATACCATGCAAGGACTGCACAAAACACTATATAGGACAAACAGGAAGACAGCTAACAATCCGCATACATGAACATCAACTAGCCACGAAACGACACGACCAGCTATCCTTAGTAGCCACACACGCAGACAACAAGCAACATGAATTCGACTGGGACAACACTACTATCATAGGGCAAGCCAGACAGAGAACAGCCAGGGAATTCCTAGAGGCATGGCATTCATCCATAAACTCCATCAACAAACACATCGACCTGGACCCAATATACCAACCACTACAGCAGACAGCTGAAACTGACAACCGGAAGCGGCAGGGACAGACCACTATAAACACCGGAGAAAACATCAAAGAAGCGCTTCGCAGGAGGCTCCCAAGCACTGATGATGTTGCCTAGCCAGGGGACGAAACGTTTGCAACAAAAACTTCCAGTTCGGCGAACAGAACCACAGCAACGAGCACCCGAGCTACAAATCTTCGCACAAACTTTGAATTATTTGAAAAATCAAACGGCCATGCAATTTGACAGATTCACAGCAAAGGATTTATTATCTTCTCAGAGTTAAAAACTGTGACACCGATGCAGTGGTGTGGGTAGTCCAGCAGAGGGAGGTATTGTATGAATCTAATCACAAAACTCAGAGGCGAGCACTGCTGCCTCCCAGCAACAGGCACCCGCGCTCGTGTCCACCCTCAGGCGACTGTCTGTGTGGAGTTTCATATTCTCGCTGTGTCTGCGTGGGTTCCCTCTGGGTGTTCTGGTTTCCACCCACAGTCTAACGTTGTGGATGTTAGGTGAATTGGACATGCTAAATTGTTCATAGTGCCGAGGGATGTGTAGGTTAGGGGCATTAGTCATGGGTAAGTGTAGGATAGCATTTGAACGGGTCTGGGTGGGTTACTCTTCGAAGGGTCAGTGTGGACCTGCTGGGTCAAAGGGCCTGTTTCCACACTGTAGCAATTCGATGCACTCTATGAACAACAGGGACAGACGGAGAGAGAAGGGGAGGAAGACTTTGATTCCAAGTTCAATCTATTTACTTCAAAAACAACTTTGCACAGAGATGCAGACAGAGGTACACACAAACTGAAATACTGACACTAACACACACCCACAGAGATACAACGTAGATATGGACATTTACACACAAACACACAAACATAACCCCATATACAGGCACACACGATCTTTAATACAGAGATATATACTTTTTTTTAGAATAGTTGATTGGATTACTTACAGCGTGGAAACAGGCCCTTCGGCCCAACAAGTCCTCACTGACCCGCTGAAGCGCAACCCACCCAGACCCATTCCCCTACATTTACTCCTTCACCTAACACTACGGGCAATTTGGCATGGCCAATTCACCTAACCTGCACATTTGTTTTGGATTGTAGGAGGAAACTGGAGCACCTGGACGAAACCCACGCAGACACAGGGAGAATGCGCAGGGAAAATTAATTAATTTTTAGATAATAAGTTATCATTGGTTAGTTGGAAAAGGCAGGAGAATGGGGTTCATAAATATTTTAGCCGTGATCAAATGTCATGGCAGAAAAGATGGGCTGAATGGCCTCATTCTACTCCAGTGTTCATTGCTCATATGATCTTTCCTGGAACTGTCTTTCCATGAGGTCAGTGGAGACTGAATTTGATATGTATTTGGTTTAGGAGAGTTAATGGGAATGTGGACAGGTTTGAGGGGCTGAGTGGTCGATATCTGTTTCTAATTGTCAACTCCTTATACATCAAAAGAGTGGTGATTGGTTTGAGGAGAACACATTTTGAGAATAAGGACCTTTCCATTTCAGCCTGAGGCAGGGATGCTCCTTTCTCTTTAGGATTGTGTAATCTGTGGTGTTCTCATCCCTGGGGATCAGTGAAGACTGGATTACAGAAAACACTCAAGGTTGAGTTCCATAGAACTTTGATGAACTGGAGACTCCATGTTTATTGGGAACAGACAGGAAAATTATGTTTAGTTACAATCACATCAACAATGCACATTCCGAATGGTGCAACAGGCTCAAGGGGGTGAATGGCCAGCTGCTGCTCCTAACACATGTGTTGTTCTGTCAAGCACTCCGTAATGTTACAGAGGTAAAGAAAGATTCCATTCAGCCTGTCAGCATCGTTATAATGAGACAGAAGGAGACCATTCTGTCCTCTAAGGATTTACGCATCAATAGATTGAAGTCATCATTCAACTCGCTAAGTACATTACACAGTGTAGAATGAGGCCATCCAACCTTTCTAGCCTGCTGACCAGCAACAGGGGAAATCCAGTTAACTATCAGGGAATAAACATTCGGGATATTCAGGTTGTAAAGTTGTAACTGTGTTGGAGTTCCTCGGGGGGCAGTGTGAGATTATCAACTATTTACAATCTATAATAATGACGTGGACGAGAGGACTGATTGGCTTGGAGCTCAGGTAGCTCATTCACCAAGATAGTCATTTAACTGGACATGGAAACTCTGCAATGTATACAGACGGGGAGGTTAGTGAGCAAAACCTTGGCAGAAAACAGCATAATGTGGGTTAAGAGAAATCAGTGCTGTGTTGAACAGAGAAAATAACAGTAACCTACTTAAATGGAGAGAAAATTGTAAAACTCATTGGAACAGAAGGATTAGTGCATTCCGGTACATGATCCACGTAAACCTAGTCATCAAATTCAGCCAATAATTAGAAAAGGGTATCGAATCTTGCTGTTTTATGCAAAGGCTATTGGGTATAATCATTAGGATGCATTACTGCATTTGTACATGACAATTCTAAGACTACATCTGAGGTATTGTCTCTCGTAATGAACCCCTAAACTGAAAGAAAAATATGCAATTGTTTTAGAAGCTATTCACTGATGTTTCACTTTACTCCTTGCTAGAATGAAGGCCTGATGGAATCATAGTGTCATACGGCACAGAAACAGACCCTTCAGTCCAGCTTATCTGCACCGACCAGATATTCCAATCTGATGTAGTACTCTTTGCCAGCATAGACCATAATCCTCTAAATGGTTCTTATTCACATGCCCAATGCCTCTTAAATGTTATAATTGTAACAGCCTCCATCACTTTCACTGCCAGCTCATTCCGTTCACACACTACCCTCTTTACAGAAAAGTTACCCCTGCAGGAATCTTTGTAATCTTGCCACTCTCACCTTAAATCTATGCCCTCTGGTTTGGACTCCTCTGCCCTTGGAAAATAACCATATTCATGCCCCTCATGGTCTCTCCAAGGTCAGGGCACTTCAGGCCTGAGAATAAGAGATGTTCACATTGAACCATAAAGGGCCCTGAGGAAAGTGTACTGGGCGTAGCTGAGGAATGAGAGAATAAAACTAAGGATTTAATTTAATAAAACAATATATGCATTTTAACACAGTACTTTGAAGACATGAATTTATTGTACAATAATTATGATGCCACACATAAAAGTATTTACAAATGATAAATTACAAATCACTCCTAAATGGAGCAGGTAACAGGGACGGAGTATGTCAGGGGAATGTTTAACCAGACATTACATGGTTCATGTTGGTGTTCGGGTAACATTATTATATGTTTCAGCTCAGAGAGGAAGAAAATGTAACTTGTCTGAGAAGCCACAGCCATTGCTCCATCGTTTTACTTGTTCATCTCGACAGCAACATATAGAACATAGAACATAGAACAATACAGCGCATAACAGGCCCTTCGGCCCTCAATGTTGTTCCGACCTGTGAACTATTCTCAGCTCGTCCCCCTACACTATCCCAAAATCACCCATGTGCTTACCTAAGGATTGTTTAAATCTCCCTAATGTGGCTGAGTTGACTACATTAGCAGGTAGGGCATTCCATGCCCTTACCACTCTCTGCATAAAGAACCTGCCTCTGACATCTGTCTTAAATCTATCACCCCTAAATTTGTAATTATGCCCCTTCGTACAAGCTGACATCATCATCCTAGGAAAAAGACTTTCACTGTCTACCCTATCTAATCCTCTGATCATATTGTATGCCTCTATCAAACCTCCTCTCAGCCTTTCCACATAAGATCTTCCCTCCAGACCAGGCAACATCCTGATAAATCTCCTCTGCGCCTTTTCCAATGATTCCACATCCTTCCTGTAATATGGGGACCAGAACTGTACACAATATTCCAAGTGTGGTCTCACCAGTGTTTTGTATAGTTGCAACATGACATTGTGACTCCGGAACTCAATCGCTTGACAAATGAAACCTAACACACCTTATGCCTTTTTAACAGAGAGCAGAAAATCTATCAGTCATCTTTACCACTCATGGAGGGTTCCTTTTGAGGATTCATTGGAATGTCCCCACTGCCAGCAGAGAAGGGAATTCAGCCAAGTCCAACTGTTCCAGGAAGAAACCCTCTTGCCATCAGCATCTGTGAGGCAGAATAACAATTGAGACCATCTCAATTTTCCTTTTGCCATGAAATTAACTATTATCTAGACAAAACTCTTCCAAACTAATATTCTGTAGAGTTTGTTTTTTTTTCTCTTTACTTTCAGACGTATGTGTGTGTCTCTCAGATTTATAGGAAAATTAATAATGATACACATATCGTCAATGTCCAAACTGTCTGTCATTTATCTTTCCATCGTTTCTTTGAGTAACTTTGCTTTTGTTTTAGATTAATCATTTTTACAAATTTAAGAAACATGCCTGACATGTTCCGAACACCTGTACCTGACCCAGTATGAGACTGATATCATTTGCCATATCACAAACTTGGTTACACTGATAATTTGTCATGACAGATGGAGGAGTGGAACTAGAAACAGATACAATGACTCTCCAACCTCGGTAGGAACAGGGATAAGGAGAAATTATCTAAGGACCTTTTGAGTTGGAATTCTGTGGTACCTGTGTGTTTGCATTTATTCAAAACTGTGTTAGATGGGCAATTTAGCATGGTCAATCCATTGCAAGTCTTTAGACTATGGGAAGAATCTGGTGCACCTGGAGGAAACACTTTCAGACAGGGGGAGAATGTGAAAACTCAATACAAACAGTCTTGAGTGTGGAAGCAAGCCAGGCCCCTGGCACTGTGAGACAGCCGTGCTAACCACTGAGACACCATGGCACTCCCACCCGCTCCCCCCTAAATCGGGTCCATGGTACTGTGAGACAGTCGTGCTAACCACTGACACACCATGGCACTCCCACCCTGCTCCCCCCAATGAATCCCTGTGCTAGGGAATACTGGGGAAAATGCAAATCTGTAATATAAACAGAAAACAGTGGCAAAACACTACAGATGAGCCAGTATCTGGAGAGAGAAACAGAGTTAGAATATTAAGCCTGATATTACCCTATTGGGAAAAACTCATAATCGACTCAATAAGTTAAATCTGTTTCTGTCTGTTCAGGTTTTCCAGCACTTTCCACTTACTTAGTCTTTTGGACTGTGGATATTTGTCTGATCTGAAAGGGAACAGTGAAACTGCCATTTCTGTTGGCTCTCGAGTATTTGGTTGTGGCTTCTGAATGAAAAATTTAAAAATATGAGAATGACTACCATTATGCATAATGAAAATGTTGAACTCAGTGGCACTGACATCACACAGTCAATCATCTGTAAGTAACTAACTGAATTAACGATTCCAATTTTTATCAATGTCTTGTCATGCTCCTGATGTCACTGGCATCGTACTCATCCAGCAAGGTCTTACCTTTCCAAAACTTTAGATGAGAGTGTGCAAACATAAAATATCTTGTTTTTTTTTCTTTAACAGGACATATGCATCCAAGGTTTTGGAAGGCACTAGCAAGGGCAGAGTTTATTTGTTGTCCCAGTAGCTCTGGAAAAGTCACCAGAGAGCTGCCTACTTGAATCTCTTCAATCCAAGTAATGCAAACCCACACAGAGCTGTTCGAAGATTTTTAGCAAATACTTGTGAAGGAAGAGCAAATTAGTTCCTTCGTCAGGATGCCATGCAACTTGGAAGATAACTTGCAGAGACTGTTTTTTCCATTGTTCCCATTACCAGTGCGGAGTGTTCTCTAATTACCGTTAACCACAGTTTTGCTCAAGGTCCTTGATTCCACCCTCAGTCAAGTCCTGCTTCGATTGAAAGGGAAGTCACTCTGATCTCAACTCAAATTACATGGGAAGATCAGTAGAAAGAATAAGGAGCAAAAGACAAGAACAATGTTTGTTAGAACAATGTCCTCACAATATTCAAAAGACAATTGTCAGAAGTTGTTTGTCCTGTTGGTGATGAGGTTGTTTGGTTAAACATTGTGACTGACGGACAGGAAGAAGCTCCAATCTGTACCAACAGTGAACAAAACTATCCTGTTAACGGTGCATCAAACAGTGGCAAACATCCTATTGTCTGAAGCTGTTTGACATTGATCACTTCAAACTCACCATTCACTAATGACCAGTAGTCGCACAGAAATCAACAGCTTCTACTGTGACAGCAAAAAGGGTAAGGGAGGGTCAGGGAAAGTGGGAGTGACAGGGGAAGTGGTGTGTCATACAGTGCGAGAAGTGTGAAGGGAGATGGTCAGTGGAAGGGTATGTAGCATCAGAAGGGGCAATGTAAGGGAAGTAGGTGAGTAAGGAAAAAGTAGGAAGGGGGAGGAGGAGGTGTGGCAGAAGTCCCACCAGTGGCAGGGAAAAGCATGTAGTTGGAAAAGTGAGATTGATGTAAAATCAAACATCAACGCAGGTTTCCTTTGAAAATTAAGAAAAAGTTCCTCATACTTTTTTTATTAACACTTGATTCTTGTTCATGTTGTACATTCACTCTGTACTTCTGTATCTCCACCGAGTGCAGACATTTTCTTTTTCCCCAATGCATTATTGTAACATGATGTTACTTGTTAAAACAATATTCAGAACTGTGGTGCTAGTTCTTTTAATTTGCTTCCAATTCAACATAGAAATGAGAATGTGAATTGATCTGCTATAGTGTGTTTATAATACAGAATTTAATTTAATCTTTATCCTCATCCCTCTAGCTCTTTCAAACAAACTTAATGAATGAACCTGCGTCTATCCTACCGATGAAAAAAAAATCTTCAGCTCTGACTATTGCAGTGAATGTTATACAGATAAGCTGCAGGCCCATATACAACGTTTCAGTGCACAGTGCGAAAGGCTCGTCCAAAACTAATGATATACAAGCCTTATGAATAATACATGCAGAGGGTCGGAGTGTAAAAGCAGAATTCAGCTCCATGTGCAAAATATTATTTGTGGCTCTGTCATAAAAGACCTCAACTGCATCACGCTGACAATTCACCAAAATATGATAAACAAGACACTGGAATTCTCATTTCTTCCTCTGCAATAGATCTGTAGAACAGGAAGGAAATGAAGGTTTGTTTCTGATATTCATAAATGTTGATGATATTAATGTGGGAGATAGGGGTGGGGGTTGGAGTATGATAAACACCCAATATGTTTTGAATCTAGAGGATGGGCTGTGTCTTGAATGCATTGCCTTGGAGGATGGTTCAGGAAGGTAACTTCACAAAATTCATAAAGCACTTGCATTAGCACTGGGTGGTGCAGACTCGATGGGCCTTGTCTTTATATATGATTCCATGTGGTGGCAGCCATGAAAGCTCTGATACATTCTGAAGCACCAACCAAAGGTACTTGTTGTCTTGTTCTGGCAAACCGTGCTCAGTAAGTGGCAAAATTACAAACAAGCCTCATCCCGTGGATTATCAGCACTTACTAACCTAGGACTGCCCAGTCATCTCTGAAAACATCCATGTTAATTCACATGTTCAGTGCAAGAATCCTCCAACGACAGCGCCAACATTATTCCAGCTGTTTGACATCATTATTTTAAGGACACCAATAACGTAGAAACAGACTTCCCTTCATTATTATAAAGACTGGGAGCTGTAAGGTTGCTATTTCACAGAAAAATAATAAATTGCATCCTATATGTTCGCTATGACAATGAGTCCGTTTTCCTGTTTTCCTGCGAGCTGCTCATCACAGCATGGCGGCTTGTGTAACACTCCATCCACCAGCAGTAATATTTAGTTAAACCAGCACGAGATGCACTGCTGGTACTCCATCCTACCACCCACTTGGATGGACCAACATCAACTGGGACTGAAACGTCTCAAGGGCAATTAATGCTGGTCTAGCTCCATTAAAATCCCAAAGCAATTGGAAAGACAATCGGATTTTCTATAATTATTGAAAAAAGTAAAGAGTTTTATTGATCTGATGAGCTTGCTGCTGTCTTTATAGCTGTGTTATCTGCGTCCATGAAACCATTTTGTGCATATATTAAAAGAACAATAAACACACTCAGGTCACAGATAATACAAGGCAATGCAACATTTAGTAAAAACTGCCAGGGCATAGTAGGCTATAGGTCTTCAGGTAACTAGGAATCATATCCGTTAGTGTTTTCTGGCTGGCATTGATGTGTTGGGCAGAAGGGTCGATTTATATACTGTATGACTATCACTTTCATTGTTGAAAACAGAGAATGTATTCTCACTATTTCCATAGCTTGTGTGCATCAAATGGTGAGGAATAACATCTCCAAGGTCACACAGCACACAGACTTGAAGCTATATCATTCTCCATTCACTATCAAATGGTTCAGAACCCCGTTTCTCTCTTTGTAACATACCTGCTAGTGTCCCTGCAACACTGAAGAATTCCTGAAGAAGGGCCTGTGCCCGAAACGTCGAATCTCCTGTTCCCTGGATGCTGCCTGACCTGCTGTGCTGTTCCAGCAATAAAGTTTCAACTTTGATCTCCAGCATCTGCAGACCTCACTTTCTCCCTGCAACACTATAATCCCTGGGGTTTAGAACATAGGACATAGAAGAATACAGCGCAGTACAGGCCCTTCGGCCCTCGATGTTGCGCCGATCCAAGCCCACCTAACCTACACTAGCCCACTATCCTCCATATGCCTATCCAATGCCTGCTTAAATGCCCATAATGAGGGAGAGTCCACCACTGCTACTGGCAGGGCATTCCATGAACTCACGACTCGCTGAGTAAAGAACCTACCCCTAACATCTGTCCTATACCTACCCCCCCTTAATTTAAAGCTATGCCCCCTTGTAATAGCTGACTCCACACGTGGAAAAAGATTCTCACTGTTGACCCTATCTAAACACTGAATAGAAATATATGCAACAGAATGCTGGCCTTGCTAATGAAGCTCACCTCACAAGAAGAACTGAAAGGAATGTGCAGAAGTAAAGTTATCCATTCGACCCAATCTGATTTCTAAAGCAGTTTCAAGGCAGACTTTTACTTTGCGCTATGCTCCTGACCTTTCTCCAAAACCATGAAATTTCTCTGAGTGCTTTTGAGTGCTGTTTAAAAGTCACATATGGAAAGCTGTGCCCAATAATCTGCAAGGAAAAGTCTTCATGCTCATGAGAATCATCTCATAACTTTTCAGTATCTAAAGACAACAGAAATGCAGAAACCAGCTTCAGGAGTAAGTCACCAATAGAGCTCCGTCATGCAATAAGATATTGGATGAGCTGATTGTGATCTCAAACACACAGTCATAGAGTCATAGAGATGTAAAGCATGGAAACAGACCTTTCAGTCCAACCCGTCTATGCTGACCAGATATCCCAAACCAATCTAATCCCACCTGCCAGCACCCGGCCCATATCCCTCCAAACCTTTCCTACTCATACACCCATCCAAATGCCTCTTAAATGTTTCAATTGCACAAGCCTCCACCACTTCCTCTGGCAGCTCATTCTATACATGCACCACCCTCTGCGCGAAAACATTGCCCCTTAGATCTCTTTAATATCTTTCTCCTCTCAACCTAAATCTGTGCCCTCTAATTCTGGACTCTCCGACCCAGGGAAAAGACTTTGCCTATTTACCTTATCCATGCCCCTCATAATTTTGTAAACCTCTATAAGGTCACCCCTCAGCCTCTGACGCTCCAGGGAAAACAGTCCCAGCCTGTTCAGCCTCTCCCGATAGCTCAAATCCTCCAACCCTGGCAACATCCTTCTAAATCTTTTCTGAACCCTCTCATGTTTCACAACATCTTTCCGATAGGAAGAAGACCAGAATTACATGCAATATTCCAACAGTGGCCTAACCAATGTCCTTTAAAGCCGCAACATGACCGCCCAACTCCTGCACTCAATAAAGGAAAGCATACCAAACACCTTCTTCACTATCCTATCTACCTGCGACTCCACTTTCAAGGAACTATGAACCTGCACTCCAAGGTCTCTTTGTTCAGCAACACTCCCTAGAACCTTACCATTAAGTGTATAAGTCCTGCTAAGATTTGCTTTCCAAAAACGCAGCACCTCGCATTTATCTGAATTAAACTCCATCTGCCACTTCACAGCCCATTCGTCCATCTGGTCCAGATCCGGTTGTAATCTGAGATAACCCTCTTCGCTGTCCACTACATGTACGAAGTGTCCCTCTTATTCCTCCTTTGCCCCTACAATGTTAGTGCATCGTTCTTAGTCAAGAATCTGCCTGCCTCTGCCTTAGGAATATTCAATGTTTTATCCACCATTGCTATCTGGAAAGAGAGTTCACAAATACACGACATTTTGAGAGAATTAAAACAACCAACATCTTCTTTACTGAGATATTCTTCAGTTGTATAGCCAGTCCACTCCTAGTAATCTCTCACACAAACTGAAATATTGTTTTAGAATTCAACTTGAAAAGACTACTTGGAATTTTTGGCCTTACCAAGATCACATGTTGTTCACCTAAACTCCAGCAGATCCAGAGTCAGTCAGTTCAAGATTTCCTCCTGAAATAAATGTTCCACACAGGAGTCAGTTGAATGAATCTTGTCTGGACTGATTTGCATGTCAGTATGACCATTGTTCTCTCGATGTTGTCTTGCCACTACTCTGCAAAACTGTAGAAAATCTTCCTTAATTTTGCATGTATTCTGTTTCAGAAAGTTTCTACATTTATCTTACCTCCCTCAAAGCTTTATGCACACATAAAGGTTTTATTATGTCATCCAGGTGACCGATTCCTCTATGCCTCAAGCCAATCTCTCCATTGAAATAATACACTGCCTTTCAATTCAACCGGCCAATATCTTTGAGCGCATAGACAATACATCCCACAATGCTCCATACAACAATATTTTTCTGTTCACTTGACCCACCTTAATCTCTTTATAGTTTCAACTCCTCTTCATATCTTGCTTTTCTAACAGTTTCAAAAGTCTGCATTCCTCCCTAACACAGACAGAATATTTGGCCAAAGAAATAGATTGTGGCCACATTCCAATGGAATTGACAATGTAATATTTTAATCAATGTCTGAACTATGAATTTTTGACAATGGTAAAGTGTTTTGCAGTCACTTCACTCAGTTCCCAAAACTCGAAGTAGGGACAAATGGTGTGGAATGTGTGTGGGTAGAATGGAGGAACGGCAAAGGTGAAAAAAAAACATAGTTGGAGTTATATACAGGTCTACAAATCATGGTCAGGAGCTGGGGCAGTGGATACATCAGGAGGTAGAAAAGACGTGTAGAAAAAGCAAAGTTATAATGATTAGGAGGATTTCGATATGCAGCTGGACTGGGAAAATCAGTATTCTGTTTTGGCTTTTAGATGATACAAAGGTAGGTAGAATGACAGGTAACCATCACGGCCCAACATGTCCCCCACTGTACAGTAACCATCATGGCCCAACATATCCCCCACTGTACAGTAACCATCACAGCCCAACATATCCCCCACTGTACAGTAACCATCACAGCACGGCATACCTCCCATTGTACAGTAACCATCACGGCCAGATATACCTCCCACTGTACAGTAACCATCACGGCCCGACATACCTCCCACTGTACAGTAACCATCACGGCCAGATATACCTCCCACTGTTCAGTAACCATCACGGCCCAACATACCTCCCACTGTAAAATAACCATCACGACCCAGCATACTCCCAATCTATGGGAGCCATCAAGAGCAGCATGGTGGCTTCGTGTTTAGCACTGCTACCTCACAGTGCCAAAGTCCTGTGTTCGATTCGGCCTTGCACATTCACTCCTTGTCTGCATGGGTTTCCTCCCACAGTCCAAAGATGTGCAGGCCAGGTGAATTAGCCATATTAAATTGTGAAGTGTTTTAGTCAGAAGGAAATGGGTGTTGGTTGGATACTCTTCAGAGGAATGATGTGGACTGGTTAGACTGTAAGGAATCTAATCTACTTTCCAAAGTTCATGTCATGAATATGATGGAATAATCACTTGTCTGAATGAGGGCAGCTCCAGCAGTACTCTAGTAGGGACTTACTAGCAACAGGAAACACAGTTATGTGGGGAAGCTCATGTTCACAAACCTGATTGATTATATTGAGGAAGTGACAAAATTGATTGATGAGGGCATGGGGCTGGATGTTGGCCGTTTGGACCTTAGCAAGGCCTTTAATACGGTTCCTTATGGCAGGCTCATGCAAAAGGTGAAGTGATGTGGGATCAGCGGTCAGTTAGTACGGAGAACTGTTTGGCCATAGAAGACAGAGTAATGGTGGAAGTGTTTTTGTGACTGGAGATCTGTAAATAGATTGATGGAGCTGCAGATTGTGAGGATGATTGCCAGAGAATACAGCAGGATATAGGTCAGCTGCAGACTTGGACAGAGAAAACACAGATGTAACTTTATTTGGACAATTGTGACATGATGCGTTTTGGAAGGTCTTGTGCAGGAGAGAAGTATAAAGTGGATGGAAAAACTACTGATTGCATCAACATCCAAAGGGATCTTGGTGTACAGCTCCACAGTTCCCTGAAAGGGTGATCAAGAAGACTGATGGCAAACTTGCAGACATGCATTGGAGCATGCAGTATGAAAATTAACAGGTCATATTGTAGCTGTAGAGAAAGTTATTTCGAGGTACATTTAGAATATTGTGTACACTCTTGGTTGCCACACAATTTTGAAGTGTTGGAGAGGGTACGGAAAAGTTTTATCAGCATGTTGTCTGGTTTGGAGGGTATTAGACAGACGGAGAAATTGAACATACATGGTTTGTTTGCACCTGGGTATCATTGGCTATGGGACTACCTGATAGATATTTACAAAATTATCAGAGGCATAGATAGAAGGACAGTTAGAGGCTTTTTTTCCCCTCAGAGTAGAAATATCAATTACTCAGGATCAGGTTTTAGGTAAAAGGGAGAAAGTTCAGGGGATGTGATAGGTAAGTTTGTTTTGCTGTTCCAGACATTCTGTAGAGGGGAAGAAGCCAATATAGCAATGTTTAAGAGGGATCTTGGCACAAGTATGAGTAAGTAAGGAATAGAATGACATAGAAGATATTGGAGCAAATACTTTTGTTTTAACTTTGGAAAGACATCATGTGTCAGTGCGGGCTTGCTGGGCTGAAGTGCCTGTTCCTGTGCTGGACTGTTCTTTAACTCAAGATTTGAGCGCCGGAGTGGTGAGATATTGACTGAATGATTACTGATGATCAACAGCCACATTATTGTGGATCCTACCCCCCCCCCCCCCCCCCCCCCCATCAACTTGCAGCTTCATATCCTCCCCCATTGTGGGGAAACTCAATATGGAGAATTTGACATGAAAATTAGACCTGGTACCTGGTGACTCCATCTCGCCGCTCACTCCTGCAGACTTCTATCCTGGACACCAACGTCTCGGGGAACACTGCACGAACAGAAGCTGCATGTACTCCACACCCACCAATGCTGACATCTGACACATGCCAGCCTCACCATGCCATCCCAGCACGTCTCCGACCCACTGACAGTACGCTTCTGTACTTCAATGCTGCAGCTCAGGGTGCACTGACAACTCTCATTGCAATGCTGCTGCAAAGACACTGTGCTCAGGGACACCCACCCAGCTCATGGCATATCCCTCTGGGCTGCTCACTCTGTGTTTGTACACACTCACTTTGAGCGGACTTGAATGCTCACAGAATTATTGCCTTGGCTTACCCTGCCCTCAACAGTGTTTCCCCCTCAGCTAAAGCTACCAGGCTCACCCACCTGCTGTATTGTCTTGGTGTTTAGCGCAGACACAAACCCAGAAAGCTGAATATCATTGTCCACAGTCAGTCACGGTGCCCAGCACAGTGAGTCAGGGGGAGTCTCAGATCCCAGTCCAGGAGCTTGGACACAGTCAGTCAGCCTGTCGTGGTTGTTAGGGTCA
Source organism: Chiloscyllium plagiosum (assembly GCF_037043375.1). Taxonomy (NCBI): domain Eukaryota; kingdom Metazoa; phylum Chordata; class Chondrichthyes; order Orectolobiformes; family Hemiscylliidae; genus Chiloscyllium; species Chiloscyllium plagiosum. The sequence continues at coordinate 23,795,645 of NW_028270143.1, read as the reverse complement.
GGATCCTTCCCCTTTGAGGGAGTGAAGAGTTGAATGTTGGGCTGTCTCATACCTCTCTTGGCTCTTTCTGCTCTATTGTGAGATAGTTCCTCCTGGAATGAGAGAATTATCAAGAGGTATTAGGGAAATGGAAGTGGTTGGTACAGTTGTTAGTGCTGGGACAGCTGAGGGAAAGGTGGGGAAGTGTCCTGACTGAGTGAGTGGGCAGCACAGACACCAGGCAGAGCTGGCGAGTGGGACAGAGAAGAGGTTAGAGAGAAACCGAGAGAAGGTGCTGCATTCAGTGAGAGTAGGAGAACATGAGTCTTGGTGGGAGGTGGGTGCAGTAACAGTGAGAGAGAGAGGGCAAGGTCACAAAGTGCAGATGGTGGCACTTACCCTAGTCACTGACGTCCTTCCTACACTGTTGGGCACTCACCCAGAAGGCTGGCACCTCACTGACCCACGGGTCAATCACAGACAAGCTAGCAGGTCTGGTGTAATGGCTTGATAGAAGAGAAAATGAGGTCTGCAGATGCTGGAGATCAGAGATGGAAATGTGTTGCTGGAGAAGCGCAGCAGGTCAGGCAGCATCTAGGGAACAGGAGAATCGACGTTTCGGGCATTAGCCCTTCTTCAGGAATGGCTTCCCCTGCCAGTCATAGAATCATAGAGATGTACAACATGGAAACAGACCCTTCGGTCCAACCCATCCATGCCGACCAGATATCCCAACCTAATCTAGTCCCATCTGCCAGCACCCGGCCCATATCCCTCCAAACCCTTCCTATTCATATACCCATCCAAATGCCTCTTTAATGTTGCAATTGCCCTCTAGTTCTAGACTCCCTGACCCCAGGGAAAAGCCTTTGTCTATTTATCCTGGAAGAAGATAATATCCCTGTCCTGCACCATGCCATCCACCAGAACCTCAGGGGCTCAGCCACAAAGTGGGGTTTACTACCTTTCCCAATATACCCCCCTCCACCCCCCCCCCCCCCCCCCCCCACCCCCGGCAGGGAATCCGGTGCATTCTGGGATATCTGGGCAGTGGGCAGTTTTTATACTTATAGCAAAACGGAAAGTAATCATTGGGCTCGTATCAGATGAAAGAAGGGACATAGAGGCAGGGCAGGTAGTTAATGAGGCAGATTCAGGATGTTGTTATTATGAGAACATTCACTTAGACTTACATATAACATAGAACAATACAGCACAGAACAGGCCCTTTGGCCCACGATGTTGTGCCGAACATTTGTCCTAGCTTTTACTTTGACAAAGGGTCAGTTAGACTCGAAATGCCAGCCTTTTCTCTCCTTACAGATGTTGCCAGACCGGCAGAGATTTTCCAGCATTTTCTCTTTTGGTTTCAGATTCTAGCATCTGCAGTAATTTGCTTTTACCCTGAAGGTAGCCGGGCTCGTCAATAATCTAGATAAGGCAGCAAATGGCATCATTTCCTCTCTCAGTTCAAGTGCAGAACGTAAGAGCAGGAAACTTATACTAGAACTGTATAAATAATTAGTTCAGTCACATCCTGTGTGTTGCATGTAGTTCTGGTAACTATGTCACATGGAAGGATGGAATTAGAATGGAGACTGTACAGGAAGAATGTGAGGATTACAGATGCTGGAAATTAGAGTCAAAGAGTGTGGTATGGGAAAAGCACAGCAGGTCAGATAGCAGAGTGCCAGGAGAATTGACATTTCGAGCATGTTTCACTCTTGGAAATGGTACAGAAGAGATTTGTTATCCTGGGAAAGTGATAATGCAGTTATGAGGAAAGGTTGAAGTGGAGGATGCTGAGAGGAGATTTGATTAACCTGCACATGTTGTCAAGGGCCTGGATAGAGAGGGAGAACATCCCTCATGCTCTTATTGGAGAGCTGAGTTACCAGCAGCAAATATTTAATGTAAGTGGTTGAAATATTAGAGAAGTGGTGAGGAAAGTTGTTATTTCACCCAGAGTAAGGAAGGGATCTGGGAGTTATGCATGGAAGCGGAGTCGAGGCAGAAACTCTGGAAAATTTTAAAAATGTGCCTAGATCTGAACTTGAAGTCATACAGTCTCTGTGGAATCATAACAATGATTGTTTTTGAAAGGATGATGCTGGGCGGTACCTTCTTTTTAGTCAGTGCAGACAATTTCGAGAGTAATCTTCTCTGCGCTGTAGAAATTTCTGATATTTAGACAATATCTGGAGAATCAATACAAAGGGATCAGGGAGAGGACAGAGAGGAGTAGTGTGTAAATTGATTAGCATCACAAAAGTATAGAACATAGAACATAGAACATAGAACATAGAAGAATACAGCGCAGTACAGGCCCTTTGGCCCTCGATGTTGCGCCGATCCAAGCCCACCTAACCTATACTAACCCACTATCCTCCATATACCTATCCAATGCCCGCTTAAATGCCCATAAAGAGGGAGAGTCCACCACTGCTACTGGCAGGGCATTCCATTAACTTACGACTCGCTGAGTGAAGAACCTACCCCTAACTTCAGTCCTATATCTACCCCCCCTTAATTTAAAGCTATGCCCCCTTGTAATACCCGACTCCATACGCGGGAAAAGGTTCACACTGTCAACCCTATCTAACCCCCAATCATCTTGTACACCTCAATCAAGTCACCCCTAAACCTTCTTTTCTCTAATGAAAACAGCCCCAAGTGTCTCAGTCTTTCCTCATACGATCTTCCTTCCATACCAGGCAACATCCTGGTAAACCTCCTCTGCACCCGTTCCAGTGCCTCCACATCCTTCCTATAGTATGGCGACCAAAACTGCACACAATATTCCAGATGCGACCGCACCAGAGTCTTATACAACTGCATCATGACCTCAGGACTCCGGAACTCAATTCCTCTACCAATAAAAGCCAGTACGCCATATGCCTTCCTCACCGCACTATTTACCTGGGTGGCAACTTTCAGAGATCTGTGTACATGGACACCAAGATCCCTCTGCTCATCCACACTACCAAGTATCCGACCATTAGCCCAGTACCCCATCTTTTTGTTATTCTTCCCAAAGTGAATCACCTCACACTTAGCTACATTGAATTCCATTTACCACCTTTCTGCCCAGCTCTGCAGCTTCTCTATATCCTGCTGTAACCTGCCACATCCTTCCTCACTGTCAACAACTCCTCCGACTTTCGTATCATCCGCAAACTTGCTCACCCAACCTTCTAACCCCTCTTCCAGGTCATTTATAAAAATGACAAACAGCAATGGTCCCAAAACAGATCCTTGCGGAACACCGCTAGTGACGGCACTCCATGAAGAAACTTTGCCATCAACTACTACCCTCTGTCTTCTTCCATCCAGCCAATTCCTAATCCAAACCTCCAACTCACCCTCAATGCCATATCTCCGTATTTTCTGCAGTAGCCTACCATGGGGAACCTTATCAAATGCCTTACTAAAATCCATATATACCACATCTACCGCTTTCCCCTCATCAACCTCCTTCGTCACCTTTTCAAAGAATTCAATAAGGTTTGTGAGGCATGACCTGCCCTTCACAAAACCATGCTGACTATCCTTGATCACATTATTCCTATCCAGATGTGCATAAATCCTATCCCTTACAATTCTCTCTAAGACTTTGCCCACAACAGAAGTGAGACTCACCGGCCTATAGTTACTAGGGTTATCCCTACTCCCCTTTTTGAACAAGGGAACCACATTTGCTATCCTCCAGTCTTCTGGCACTACTCCAGTAGACAAAGAGGACATAAAAATCAAGGCCAATGGCTCTGCAATCTCCTCCCTTGCTTCCCAGAGAATCCTAGGATAAATGCCATCAGGCCCAGGGGACTTATCTATTTTCACCTTTTCCAGGATTTCCAACACCTCTTCTCTACATACCTCAAAGCCATCCATTCTACTTATTTGTGACTCAGTATTCACATCGACAACAATGCCCTGTTCCTGAGTAAATACTGAAGAAAAGTATTCATTCAGTGTCTCCCCAATCTCTTCCGCCTCCACACGCAACTTCCCACTACTATCCTTGACTGGACCTATTCCTACCCTAGTCATTCTTTTATTCCTAACATACCTATAGAAAGCCTTAGGGTTTTCCCTAATCCTACCAACTAAGGACCTTTCATGTCCCCTCCTTGCTGCTCTTAGCTCTCTCTTCAGGTCCTTCCTGGCTACCCTATAACTCTCAATCGCCCCAATTGAACCTTCACGTCTCATCTTGAGATAGGCCGCCCTCTTACATTTAACAAGGGATTCCAATTCCTCATTAAACCACGGCTCCCTCGCACGACCCTTTCCTCCCTGCCTGACAGGTACATAATTATCAAGGACACTCAATAGTTGCTCCTTGAACAAGCTCCACATATCATTTACACTCTTGCCTTGGAGTCTACTTTTCCAAGCCACACATCCTAAGTCATGCCTCACCGCATCATAATTTCCCTGACCCCAGCTATAACTCTTGCCCTGTAGTACACACTTATCCCTCTCCATCACGAGAGTAAAAATCACCGAATTATGGTCACTATCCCCAAAGTGCTCACCTACCTCTAATTCTAACACCTGGCCTGGTTCGTTACCCAGAATCAAATCCAGTATGGCCTCACCTCTTGTTGGCCTGTCTACATATTGTGTCAGGAAACTCTCCTGCACACATTGAACAAACACTGACCCATCTAACGAACTTGAGCTATAGCTTTCCCAATCAATATCAGGAAAGTTAAAGTCCCCCATAAAACCACCCTATTACTGTCACTCATCTCCTGAATCACCTTCCCTATCCTTTCTTCAATGATTCCACGACTATTAGGAGGCCTGTAAAAGACTCTTAACAGGGTGACCTCACCTTTCCTATTCCTAACCTCAGCCCAAACTACCTCAGATGGCAAGTCCTCATCCATCGTCCTTTCCACCACTGTAATACTATCTTTGACAAGCAATGCCACACCTCCCCCTCTTTTACCCCCACCTCTGACCCTACTAAAACATTTAAATCCTGGAACCTGCAACAGCCAATCCTGTCCCTGTTCTAGCCATATCTCCGTAATAGCCACAACATCGAAGTCCCAGGTACCAACCCACGCTGCAAGTTCACCTACCTTATTTCGTATACTTCTTGCATTAAAGTATACACACTTCAAGCCACTTTCCTGTTTACAGACACCCTCCTTGGAAATTGATGCGATGTTCCTAACCTCCCTACACTCCAGGCCCTGCACCCTGAAGCTACAATCTGGGTTCCCATGCCCCTGCAGAGTTAGTTTAAACCCCCCCCAAGAGCACTAGCAAACCTCCCCCCAAGGATACTGGTGCCCCTCAGGTTCAGGTGTAGACCATCCTATTTATAGAGGTCCCACCGTCCCCAGAAAGAACCCCAGTTATCCAAATACCGGAATCCCTCCCTCCTGCACCATCCCTGTAGCCACGCATTTAAGTGTTCTCTTTCCCTATTCCTCGAATCTCTATCACGTGGCACGGGTAACAAACCAGAGACAACAACTCTGTTCGTTCTAACTCTGAGCTTCCAACCTAGCTCCCTGAAAGCCTGCCTAACATCCTCGGCACTCCTCCTACCTATGTCGTTGGTGCCAATATGGACCACGACTTCGGGTTGCTCCCCCTCCCCCTCCAGGACCCGGAAAACACGATCAGAGACATCAGGACCCTTGCACCTGGGAGGCAACATACCAAACGTGAGTCTCTCTCGTTCCCACAAAACCGCCTATCTGTGCCCCTAACTATCGAGTCCCCAATTACTACTGCTCTGCTCTTCTTCACCCTTCCCTTCTGAGTAACGGGGACAGGCTCCGTGCCAGAGACCTGAGCCCCGTTACTTACCCCTGGTAAGTCATCCCCCCCACAAGTATCCAAAACGGTATACTTGTTCTTGAGGGGAACGGCCGCAGGGGGTCCCTGCACTGGCTGCTTCCTCCCAGTCCCCCTCACTGTCACCCATCTATCTGCCATCTTTGGAGTTACTACTTCCCTATAACTCTGATCTATGACCCCCTCTGCCTCCCGAATGATCCGAAGTTCATCCAACTCCAGCTCCAGTTCCCTAACACGGTCTTGGAGGAGCTGGAGATGGGTGCACTTCCTGCAAGTGTAATCGGCAGGGACGTCGATGGCATCCCTCACCTCATACATGTCATACATGTTGCAGGAGGAAAAGTACTGATCAAAGCCTTTATACACAATGCTACTTCACCGTGGTGGCCTTTTTATCCTTCTTGTATAAATGCTGAAAGCCTTCGATTATCCGGTTTTCAGTCTTGGTCACATTGCGGCCATATCTGTCTTGTTTCATTCTATTTGTTCTACTGTTCCATTGGCCTTGTTGAAAAAACAGGAAGGAATTTAGGGATGACAGCAAGTGCCAGAAACCATGACGAATGTAAATTTGGGAAAAGTTTACAGAGATAGGAAGACGTGCGAAGACAGTGGGATATTACAGAGATATGGATTGTTCTAGGGGCTGAAGGACATTACAAGGACAAAGATAGTTTTAGGTTTTGGTTGAAGTGAAAAGTGAGCTGGATCAGCCAGATCAATATTTTGTCTACCGTAAACGTGCAAAGAGAAACTCTCCACAAAACCTGACGAAAATGATTTCCGTGTCTATCTGTATCAGAAAAAGAATACAACAGATGTGGGAGATGGTGGGAGGGCTGAGTGGTGTTGGGAGAAGTGGTTAAGACACACAAGACCTACAGATAGAGCCCACACTGTGACAGGTAAACTGATCTGTCCTACCATAGAGATTTGGGTCAATGATGCAGACTGAATTCATACCAGATGAAACAAGTATTGTTCTCATAAAATACTTTTCAATTGTAACATTTCAGGAAGTGAGAATTTAATCTTATCTGAGGCTCTGTTGAGTTGACCCTGATCAAGGATTCCTACCTGGGAATTGCTGTCTTTCAGCAGTCACTTCTGTTGTAACAATGTAAATTTGGAGTCACATGCAGATATAGACACAGAATACGTAAGTACATTCAGAACTGAACAAGCCCAGCGCATTAATATTTATTGATACTCGCATCCATTCTGGAAATGAGTCCCACAATCAGATCAGGGAAATCCCATGCTTCTTGACTTGCCTGAATATTGTCAGCTGCTCTCACCTATCCTGGAACTGATCTCCCAAATACAATTTGGAAGATTACAGACTCTGCTCAGCCTTTGTAGGGTCAGCTGCTCGCACCTATTCTAGTATGGAGTCCCACAGTTAGAACAGGCAGATCCCAAACTCAATAATAGGCCCATACATTTGAAGTTTAGTAGCATGATTTCCTCTTCAAACTATAGCTAAACAGGCAAACCACAGATTATTTTCTCTGTGCCTACAAATATCAGTCTCTGCAACATCCCTCATGTTCTGTCACCCTTCCCATCTCTGTAAATCCTCTACTTTCTACAAACAGTCATACATTTATGACATCCTTCAAAAACAAAATCTACCCCTACTCCTGAAAAGCCATTCCTCCTCCTGGAGAAGGTCACAGATATACAGACCGATCAAGTTTGTGAATGAGATTAGAGATAATAAGGACGTTATAGGTGAAGGGGTTTGAGATAGAGAGCTTGCAGAAGACAAAAGAAAACCTTGTATTGGCACTGCAGAAGATTAATAAGACGAGGTTCTCCTGAAAGTAATGTGACTTTTCTTTGAAGATTTCATAGCGAGTATTGCTGTAGCGGGAGGAATTTCAGAGACAGTGAGATTTGAAGGGGCTAATGAAGATTCAAGATACATAGAGGGTTCTGGATGGAGAATACTGAGGGACCTGGATGGAGTGGACGTGGGGAAGATGGTTCCATGATTTGGAGAGACTCGGGCCCAAAGAGAGAGCTTCAGAGTGAAGGGACGCCCCTTTAGAATGGAGATGTGGAGCAATTTATTCAGTCAGAGGGCGATAATGTGGGGAGCTCACTGCCTGAGGGGAGCTATGGATCAGAAGTAATTCAGTGCATTAACTCAGATAGATAGGTTCTTGTCAAGGGTGTTGTGCTGGAAAAGAACAGCATGTCAGGCAGCATCCGAGGAACAGGAGAATCGACATTTCTGACAAAAGCCCTTCATCAGGAAAGGACTGATAAAGGGCTTTTGCCCGAAATGTTGATTCTCATGCTCCTCGGATGCTGCCTGACCTGCTGTCCTTTTCCAGCACCACACTCTGAACTCTAACCTCCAGTATCTGCAGCCCTCACTTTCGCCTGATAGATAGGTTCTTAATGAGTAAGGGGATGAAGGATTACAGGGACTAGGTAAGAGAAACAATTCCACCAACATTGAATAGTGGAATAGACTCGATGGTCGAAGTAGCCTCCTTCTATATCTGATCACAGAAACCCAACAGTGTGGACAACGTTCCATGGCCACCTCTCCTAACCTGCACATCTTTGGACTGTGTGAGGAAACAGAAATACCTGGAGGAAACCCACCTAGACACAGGGAGATCTCCACACTGCCAATCGCCCGAGGCTGGAATCGAAGCCTGATTCCTGTTGCTGTGAGGCTGCAGTGCTAACCACTGAGCCACCGCGCTGCCTCCGGGCCATCGGGATGGGCTTATTCATCTGCTTTTGAATTGTGCAGTTATCATTTCTGCTATGTTGTTTACCATACATTCCAACACTTTCCTGATCATTACCGTCACCTCTTGGTTTCAGATAGACTGCAGAAAGCTACATCACAAAGTAACTTGGAAATTCTTGTGTATAAATCTCAGAACAGTGGTTTACAGGGTCAGCAGGTCATAGAAAGGGCAAATGGAATGCTGGGATTGACTCCAAAGGGAATGGTGAATAACAATAGGGAAGGCTTGTAATAACTACAGAGGGTTCCAGTCAGCTCACAATGAAAATAATGTGAACAGATGTGGGCCCCTATCTAGAGGGAAATGTTCTTGCATTGGAGGCAGCCAAGCGAAGGTTTGACAGACTGTCCCTCAAAATGGAGGGATATTGATGAGAAAAGCTGGAGAAGGTTGAATTTGAACTCATGAGAATTTAGAAAATTAGGCAAATCTACTGATACATCAAAGATTCTTTGGTCTTCTTACAGGATCTGTACTGAGACATTGCTTCCCTGAGAAAGGATCTGTAACCGGAGATAAAGGCGAATGTAGGCACTCGGGAAGCTTACAGTGAAAAGCAGGGTTGTAGAGACTGGAGGATGTTACAGAGTTGGGGTGGTTTGAGGTCACTGTTGGTAGTTAGAGATCAGACAGATTGTTGGGATGAAAAATATCACAGAGAGGTACAGGGTTATCAGTCCTGAAGGAGTTACAAAGATAGGGAGGGTGGTATTTGGAGTTGTAGTGGGGGTTGTAGGGCCTCGGCAATACACTGATAAGGATGTTCGTTGGCTCTGCAGGCGTTTACTGAGTTAGGAAGGTTCAAAGGGGCTGGATCAGTTCAGAGCCAGGGAAAATTGTAAGGATTGGAGGAGCCACAGATACTAAGGGTTGTAAGGCTGCAGGAGTTCAGACAGTTATTGAGGGCTGTGAAAACAGGTTTGCAGCATTCCCATCCATTACACACAGATGTGGAATGCTGTTAATGAGGAGGTTACAGAAATTGAGAAGGTTGTAGATGTTGGAAGATATTACAAAGACAGTTACAAAGCTGTAGTATTTGAGGAGGTTACATCGGCAGGATGCATTGAGGGATTGGAAGCTGCTTCAGGTATTAAATATGCTGCAAGGGATCAATAACCTTACATCGATCAGGAGCACTGGAAGGTCTGGAAAAAAAGAACGAGAATTGCAGAGATTGAAGAATATCACAGAGATGGGGAGTAACATGAGTATGAGGAGTTATAACATGAGATGAGCTGTATTCAATGGAGTCAGGGAAGTTACAGGGAGATCCAAAGGGACTACAGGTGATCAAAAGGACAGTGAGGATTCTCAGTGCAGGGTGAGGTAGTTTACGCAGACAGGGAGTATTTTATGGAATGGTGTTATTTACAGAGACTAAGAGATTTGTATAGAATTGAGGCACTAACAGAGATACGGAAGGATGCAGTGGATGATATCAGATGCTGAGGTTCTGGAGGTTACATCAATGGGAAGGCTGGAGAGTATGGCAGAGCTTACAGACACAGGAACAGCAATAAGCCCTGGTGACACTTACACAGATAGAGAGCATTGCACCAACTGGAGGAGGTTTCTGCGGTAGGGAGGGTTGTAGGGGAGGGTGATGTTTACACAGACGGGAGGGGTAAGAACTGGAGAAGGTGATGGAGATGAGTAGATGGATGGAGATACTGGAGGAGCGTACTTTGACAGGGTGGGTATATATATATATATATAAAGAGAGAGAGAGAGAGAGAGTGTGAGAGAGAGTGAATTACAGATACAGGGAGATTTTTGGGACAGAAATACGAAACGCAAAGGGAGAGTTGCCAAGTCAGACAAAGAGAGAGTGTTTGAGGTGCTGGAGGGAGAGGAGGAGCAAACAGAGATGTGGATTGTTGCTGTGGCTGGAGAAGTACTCTGAGTACAGAGAGACTTTCAGGGCCTGGAGCAGGTTATTGAGACAATGGTCTCCATAGTCTGTGAGGACTGGAGTACATCTGACAGATAGGGAGTGATATAGCTGCTGGAGTAGTTATAGAGTAGGCTTGCTAGATGGGGAGTAATATCACTGGTGCAGTTACAAAGTTGGGGGGACGGGACGGGGTGTGACATCGCTATTGAAGCAGTTACAGATAGGGAGTGATAGAGCTGCTGGAGCAGTTACAGAGTGAGCCTGACAGATGGCTAGTAACGGCCAGAGCAGTTACATAGTAGACTTGACAGATGGGGAGTGACATAGCTACTGGAGAAGATACAGAGTAGGGTTGACAGATGGGGAGTGATATAGCAGCTGCAGCAGTTACACAGTTGGCCTGAGATGGGGAGGGATATAGCTGCTGGAGCAGGTGACAGATTTAAGGAGGGCTCTGGAGGCTGGTGTAGTTTGCAGAGACATGGTGGACTGATGAACGTCAGAAGTTCATATCGACAGGGAGGTCTGTGGTTGCATGAGAAGGTAACAGAAACAGTGAATGTTTCAGTGTTGGAAGTGGATTCAGTGTGTGGGATAACGTCGCAGAGGTAGGCGCCGCCATAGTGATTGGAGGAGCACACAAATGGAGGGATGCTATAGGATATGATATTCCAGAGATAGGGAGTGTTCCAGCGGATAAAGGAAGTTACAAAGATAGCTGGGGTTATCGGTTTGGGAGAGTTGGAGAGGCTGGAAGAGATTGGATAGATGGGGAGTATTCCATGGTCTGAGAAAATTCCAGTGATTGATGATTGTGTAGTTTATACAGATAGTGCGGATAGTGGGGACTGACAGAGATACAGAGCCAGGGAGTGCTACACAGAAACATAGGAAAGAGGGGCAGTTGTAGGCCATTCTGCCGCACCAGGAGAAGGTCAGCTCTGCAGATGCTGGAGATCAGAATCAAGAGTGTGTTGCTGCCAGACCCACTGTGCTTTTCCAGCATCCGAGGATCAGGAACATAGACGTTTTGGGCCAGAACCCTTCATCAGGAATGAGTAGTAAGGAAAGGATGGTGTACAGAGATAGGGAGGAACTGGAAGAATTTACTGCGATAGTGAGATTTGTGGTGATGGTTTTTGCGATTGGATGAAGTCAGTAATACAGAGTGGTGTAGACACTGGATGGTTCTTCAGACTGAAGGAGGTTACAGAAAGTGAGAAGTGTAGGGACTGGGCTTGGATACAGCAACAAAGAGGATTAGATTAGATTAGATTACATTTCAGTGTGGAAACAGGCCCTTCGGCCCAACAAGTCCACACCGACCCACCGAAGTGCAACCCACCCATGCCCCTACATTTACCCCTTACCTAACACTACGGGCAATTTAGCATGGCCAATTCACCTGACCTGCACATCTTTGGACTGTGGGAGGAAACCGGAGCACCCGGAGGAAACCCACGCAGACACGGGGAGAACGTGCAAACTCCACACAGTCAGTCGCCTGAGGCGGGAATTGAACCCGGGTCTCAGGCGCTGTGAGGCAGCAGTGCTAGCCACTGTGCCACCGTGCCGCCCACAGGATGTTTCATGTACATGGATGGTTTAGTGACCTCGTGGTTACAGAGATAGGAAGGCTGGTAGTGACGACAGGGGTAGAGTTAAGGAGCAGTGTCGTGATGGGAGAAGGTCACAGCGATAGAGGAGATTGCAGACATTGGGAGGGTTATTGTGGCTTCAGGACACTGTACACAGGGAGGGCTGCCGGGATGGGAGTAGGTTACACAGACAGGAAAGGCTGGAGGAGTTTATACAGATAGAGAGGTCTGTAAGGATGGTGGATGACTTAGAGGCCGTGTGGTGGTGTAGGATGGGAGGCAGGAATGTTATAGGGATTGAAGGTTACAGTGATATTGTGTGCTGTAGGGGCTGGAGGAGGATACGCAAAGGGTCGAGGCTAGAGGATGTTACAGAGACAGGGTGGGCTGGAGGTATTGTGCAAGATGACAGAAAAAGAGATTATTGTAATGATGGGAGGAGGAGATTCCTGAGATTTGGCATGACATCCAGTCTGGAGCATTTTACAGTGACAGGGAGATAGTCAGCATTGAAGTAGGTTTTAAATTTGTAGAGGGATTGTAGGGAGGGGGTGAGGTTACAGAGATAGAAACTGTTCTCAGAGTTAAAAGCATTCAAGGCACTAGCTCAGATGAGTTGGACTGAAGAGTCTGTTTCCTTGCTATATGACTCTATGGTGCGACAATAGAGAATGTTGGAGTGTAAATAGAGAACATAAAGATCCCAGGCTTCAATAGCACCTTCTCGTGGTCGGCCTATTTTCCCCTCCATTGTCCTGATGCTCACTATGACAGCATAGGCCTGGATTGATAACTGTGACACTCCCGATGCTGTCTCAGACAAGCTCAGTACAGCAGAGCTGAAAGTAATCCTCTCACAAATAATGGGGATTGAGCCTGGGAGCGTTATGCTCTGTGTTCACCCTTCAGCACTGTATCTACGTCATGTCTTGAGGGCTGATGTTTTGAGCTATTTAAATGCTCTCTGCTCTGTTCCCTGTGAATGATCTTACCTCACTGCAGGATTTATTGAGGACTCCAGATCTCCCTGCCCTTTGTCTCTCTGGTTGACCTCCCATCTTCAATGTGGTGATGGATGAGACACCCAGCAGTTGGGAAGTCTATTGGGTCAGGAGCTTCCTGAGTACCTGCAGGAGAGAGAGAATTAGACAGAATGGGAAATTAGACTGATGCAGTGAGGGTTACACAGGGAGAATGGTACTGAGTGCCACAGAGATCTGGAAAATCCGAGACTCTACCCCTGGCCTGTGCTGCTGTGTCTCTCTGGAGTGGAGAATTCTGTTGGCTCAGGATCTGGAGTAGCTGCAAGAGTGAGAGACATTGACAGAGGCAGCAATTAGACCCACAGTGAGGGATACCAAATGGAGAGATACTGAGTGATATCACCGGAGTGCAGGAATGATTTCAGGATCAAGCAATGGGCATGATGAAAGGTTTTTGATACATGGTGCAGTAGGATCAGTACTCAGTGACGGTTGAGCTACGAGTGGGAGAGGTGATAGCCTCGTGTTATTCTCACTAGATTGTACATCCAGAATTTAATGCCGGTGTCAGCTATAAACATCTAACTGCTTAATATCCTTTAAGGAAGGAAATCTGTTATCGACAGCAGGTCTGGCCTACATGTGACTCCAGACGCAGAGCAAGGAGGTTGACTCTGAACTGAAATGATCCAGCAAGCCACACAGCTCAAGGGCAGCTCGGGGTGGGAAATACACGCTGGTCAGCCAGAGAGGGCAATATCCCACGAGTGAATTAAAAACAACTCTGCTGGGAGCAGTGTCCTGGCCAGTCATGTTGGTAGGTATATGGACAGGGCTTTAAACTGACAGAGAGGAGGCAAGGACAGGGTTCAGGTGAAAGGAGCTTTCCAAATCCAAATAGAAAAGGTGAAGCATCGGAACAGCATGGAATGTGGCTGAAAACAAGCAGAAAGGAAAAGGAAGGGACAGAGTTTAACTAAAACTGTACATCAGTGAATTAGGCTGTGACAAGAAATTCTGGGAAAAAGTCAATTACAATGTTCTTTCTTTGGAATGAACAAAGTCTCTGTGACACAGAGATAAATAATATTTAGTCACCAGAAAGATGTGGTTACAGGAGAAACAAAAGGTGGTACATAAATATTCAATTCCACACATCCTTGAGGGGGCTCAGGGAATGCAGGATGGGTAACCCTGACAGTAATGGGTAACAAAGGCATGAGAGAGAACACATTTGGCCTCAGATGATGCAGCTGAATCAGCCTAAATGCAGATTCTGGGTAACATGTGTCAAAACCATAAGCAGGAGAATGTTTTTCAGGCTGCCTGACAACATTTCATTGCTCAACACTGTTACACATTCAAATGAATTCCTGTATAATGCAAAGGCACTGCGATAATTTTCGGAGACTTCAGTCTTTGTCAAAAGTGATATTCTCCAAACTCATCATGGAATGTTTTTGTCAGTTCTCCTTTCAATAACACATTGTGTAAATGGCCAGGGATGTGACTATCTCAGATCGACCGTTGGGTGATGATGCTGAGTGAAGGAGTAATGTCACACTGAGATATCCTCTGGGAAATTGTAGTCTAGTGGAATTCAGTGAGATGATGGATTGTTAAAGTGACTATAAAGCACACCCTACAATCACAACCAAAGCCATTTATATGTGTTTGAAAGGAGAACTGACCAAGGTAAACAGGGGAGTGAAATGTGTAGCTGTAAGTGGGCAGTGGAAAACATTTACAGTCATAGAGATGTACAGCACAGAAACAGAGCCTTCGGTCCAATTCATCCACGCCACCCACATATCCTAACATAATCTCGTCTTATTTGCCAGCACTTGGCCCAAATCCCTCTCAATCCTTCCTGTTCATGTACCCATCCAGATGCCTTTTAAATTCAATAATTGTACCAGCATCCACCACTTCCTCTCGCAGTTCATTCCATACACATGTCACCCTCTGCCTGTAAAGGTTATCCCTTAGGTTCCTTTTATATCTTTTCCCCTCTCATCCTGAATCTAGGCTGTCCGGTTCTGGGCTCCACTACCTCAGGGAAAAGACCTTTTCTGTTAAACCTATCCATACCTCTCTTATAAACCTCTATATGGTCTCCCCTCAGCCTCAAATAGCCCCAGCCCATTCAACCTCTCCCTGTAGCTCAAATCTTCCAATCCTGGCAACATCCCTGTAAATCTTTTCTGAACACTTTCTATTTACACAACATCCTTCCGATAGGGAGGAGACAAGAATTGCATGCAATATTCCAAAGATGGTTTATCCAATGTCCTGTACAGCCAGAATATGACCTCCCAACTCCTCAACTCAATGCTTTGATCAGTAAACGCAACATACCAAACACCTCCTTCACTATCCTATCTACCTGCAACTCCACTTTCAAGGAGCTATGAACCTGCATCCCAAAGATCCTTTGTTCAGCAACACTTCCTAGAAATATACCATTAAGTGTGTAAGTCCTGCTGAGATTTGCTTTCCCAAAACGTAGCACTTCACATTTATCTAAATTAAACTCCATCTGCCACACCTTGGCCCATTGGCCCATCTGATCCAGATCCCGTTGTAATCAGAGGTAACATTCTCCGCTATCCATAACACCTCCAATTTTGGTGTCATCTGCAAACTTACTAACTACACCTCTTATGTTCACATCCAAATCATTTATATAAATAACAAAAACAGTGGATCCAGCATCGATCTTGTGGCACTCCACTGGTCACAGGCACCCAGTCTGAAAAACAACCCTCCACCACCACCCTCTGTCTTCTAGCTTTGAGCCAGTTCTGTATCCAAATGGCTGGTTTTCCCTGTATTTCATGAGATTTAACCTTGCTCACCAACCTCCCACGTGGAAACTTTTCAAACACCTTATTGAAGTCCATATCGCTCACACTGACCACTCTGCCCTCGTCAATCCTTTTTGTTATTTCTTCAAAAACCTCAAACAATTTCTTGAGACATGATTTCCCACGCACAAAGCAATGCTGACTATCCCTAATTAGACACTGCCTTTCCAAATACATGCAAATCCTGTCCCTCATGATTCCCTCCTTCAACTTGCCCACCACTGATGTAAGGCGAACCAGTCTGTCGTTTACTGGCTTTTCCTTACCATCTTGCTTAAATAGTGGCACACGTTAGCCAACCTCCAGTCTTCTGGTACCTCACCTGTGACTATCGATAATAAAAATATTTCAGCACAGGGCACAGCAATCACTTCCCTAGCTTCCCACAGAGTTCTAGGGTACACCTGATCAGGTCCTGGCAAGGTCCTACGAAGTGTTCCTGAATCAAGAGACCTTGGAGTGCAGGTTCATAGTTCTTCAAAAGTAGAGTCGCAGGTAGATAGGATAGTGAAGAAGGCATTTGGTATGCATTCCTATATTGGTCAGAGTACTGAGTACAGGAGTTGGGAGGTCATGTTGTGGCTGTACTGAACATTGGTTAGGCCACTGTTGGAATATTGCATGGCAATTCTGGTCTCCTTCCTATCAGAATGATGTTGTGAAAGATTTACAAGGATGTTGCCAGGGATGAAGGATTTGAGCTACAGGGAGAGGCTGAAAAGACTAGGGCTGGTTTCCCTGGAGTGTCGGAGGCTGAGCGGTAACCTTATAGAGTTTTACAAAATTATGAGGGGCATGGACAGGATAAATAGACAAAGTGTTTTCCCAAGGGTCGGGGCATCAAGAACTAGAGGGTATGGGTTTAGGGTGAGCGGGGAAAGATATAAAAGAGACCTAAGGGGCAACTTTTTCACACAGAGGGTGGTACGGACATGGAATGAGCTGCCAGAGGAAGTGGTGGAGGCTGGTACATTTGCAACATTTAAGAGGCATTTGGATGGGTATATGAATAGGAAGGGTTTGGAGGGATATGGGCCGGGTGCTGGCAGGTGGGACTAGGTTCGGTAGGGATATCTGGTTGGCATAGACGGGTTGGACCGAATGGTCTTTTTCCAGGCTGTACATCTCGATGATTCTATGACCTGATAAGGTCCTGGGGATTTATCCACCTTTATGCATTTCAAGACATTCAGCACCTCCTCCTTTGTAATATGGACATTTTGCAAGTTGACACCATCTATGTCCCTACATTCTACATCTTCCATGTCCTCCTCACAGTAAACACTGATGTAAAACACTTGTTTAGTATCTCCCCATCTCCTGCAGCTCCACGTGCAGGCTGCCTTGTTGATCTTCAAGAGGCCCTATTCTCTCCCTAGTTACCATTTTGTCCTTTATGTTTTTATAAAAACCCTTGGGATTCTCCTTAACAATATTTATCCAAGCTATCTCGTGCCCCCTTTTCACCCTCCTGATTTCCCGCTTTAGTACACTCCTACTGCCTTTATACTCTTCTCAGGATTCACTCTCTCTTTTTCTTCACTGAAACCTCAATTTCTCTCCATATCCAGTATTCCGTACACCTATCCGCTTTTCCTTTCACCCCAACAGGAATCCTGTACACTGTCTCTGGACTGCCGTTTTCATTTTTAAAGGCTTCCCAATTCCCAATGATAAACGTTTCATTCTCTCAAAATGGCAACTCCCCAATTCCTGCAAGTCGCGAAACCGCCGCTTGACAATAATGACAAAATAAAGAACTTTCCAAAGGAAGGCATCGATAAGGTGAGCTCTGGACAGGAACATAGATCTGGAGGTTACCAGATGCACGGAGAGTGCTTTCTACCAGAGCAGCACCAGGTCAGTCACAAAGACAGAATGGGCAAACAGATTCACATCTGAACTCACATCTCCCAGCCTGGGAACCTGAAACTGTGCACAGCCATTCTGGAGAGTTATGCAGATATCAGGAGTATTGCTGTGGCATATAGAGGTTTCAGTAATTTTGAAGGAAGATACTAATAAAGGAGGTTACAGAGGTAAGGAGGATTGTCAGGACTTGAAGAGGTTTCCCAGTTTACGAGTGTTGGAGGGATTGCAACAGGTTACCAAGACAGGGAGGGTTTAAGATTGAACGATTCTGCAGAAAACCTTTACAGGGAGAAATGAAGGATTCTTGACAGTGCGGAGGAACAGAAGAATCTTGGGGTCCACGTCCATTGATCCCTCAAAGCTGGTACTAAAGCTGATAGCCTTGTTTAGAAGGCGTATGGTGTGTTGGCTTTCATTAGCAGGGGGATTGAATTTAAGAGCTATGAGGTTATGCTGCAGCTTTATCGAGCCCTGGTTAGACAACACTTGGTTTATTGCGTTAAATTCTGGTTGCCTCATTATCAGAAAGATGTGGAAGCTTTAGAGAGGGTGCAGAGGAGATTTATCAGGATGCTGCCTGGACTGGAGGGAGATCTTACGAAGAATATTTGAGGGAGTTAGGGCTTTTCTCACTGGAATGAAAAAGGATGAGAGGTGATTGCATAGAGGTGAATAAGATGATTTGAGGCGTAGATAGAGAGGATAACCACATACTTTTCCCATTGCAAAAATGGAAATGATGAGGTGGCATAAGGTGAAGGTGATTGGAGGAAGGTTTATAGGAGATGTCAGGGGTGGGTTCTTTACACATCGTGTAGCGGGTGCGTGCAATGCACTGCCAACAGTGGTAACAGAGTCCAATACATTAGGGACATTTAAGCAATTCTTAGATAGGCAAATGGATAATAGTAAAATGTAGGGTCTGTAGGATAAAAGGTCAGCACAACATTGAGGCCGAAGGGCCTGGGCTGTGCTGTACTGTTCTACGTTCTAAATAGGGAGGGTCACAATGGCACAAAGAGGTTTCAGAAAGCTGGAGATGATGGGATCTGAATGAAGAGACACAAATAGGAAGGGTTGCTAGGATTGTCGAGGGTAACAGACACAGCAATGATCTGATCTGGAGCAGACGACCCAGACTGGGAGGGGTGTGAGGACGGGAGGTAGTTTCACAGGGAGGGAGGACCATAGAGCCACAAGAGGTAACAGAGCTATAGGGCCTGCAGGAGTTCATGGAGATGGGGAGGTTGGGAGGGATGAAGCAGTTTACAGGCACAAGGATGTTGGTAGGATGGGATGGTTGGAGACATTTTCACAGATAAGGAAGCATTAGTAACCTCCTGCAGTTTAGTCAAAGCGAGAAGGTTTGTAGGGGAGGGTGGCATTTACACAGATATGGGTGTAAGAGCTGGAGAAGGTTATGGAGATGAGTAGATGGATGGAGAGAGTGGAGGAGCTTGCATTGACAGGGTGGGAGATAGCCACAGGAGGATGTTACACAGATAGTGAGTCTTTTCAGAACTGGATCAGGTGAGTAACAGGCATTGGAGTGAGTTCTACAGATCCTGACTGCAGCAGGGACCTGAGAGGATTGCAGGGTCCCCACAGATTGATCGTGTCTTTCGGACTGGAAAAAGATATGGATTGATTAAACCCAATGTATGCTGTTTTCTTTTTCCTGAACAGAGCCTCAATATCCCTCAGCAGACAGGAATCCCTAAACCTGCCAGCTTTTCCCTTCACTCTAACAGGGATATACTGGCCCTGGATTCTTGAGATCACACTTTTAAAACCCTCCCATTTGCCAGTCATTCCTTTTTCTTCAAACAGACTCACCCGGTCGATGGTAATCATCTTGTGGAGGAGCCGGTGTTGGACTGGGGTGGACAATGTTAAAAATCACACAACACTGCTTCATCAGGTGGTTGTGGAGCACAGTCGTACGGCACAGAATTTATAACAACAGGATAGCAGTGTCATGGAATGTAATATCAAACACATTTAGTTTCTGCCTTTCATCTTTTAGGATTATCACCTGCGCTTCAAAAACTGGTGCTTTGAAATAAACCTATTGGACTATAACCTGGTGTTCTGTGATTTTTAATTCACCCAATCCTGCCTAATGGCCCCAAACCTGTCCCTGCTCCAGTTTCATCTGGGGACCTGTCTGATCCTTTTCCATAACTCTGTTCTCACGAAGACAGTTGTGATCACTGGACCCGAAGTGCTCTCTGACCGACACTTCAGTCACTTTCCAGACCTCGTTTTCTGAGGGGAGGTCCAGTGCTGCTCCCGCCTGCGTAGAGTTAGGCCTTGTTAGAGTTACATCTTGGTTTAGGAAAATTTCTTGGACACATTTGACAAATTGCACTCCATACGGGCCTTTTACTCTGTGGGTGGCCCAGTCTATCCAGGGGAAGTTAACATCTCCAACCAATATTACATTATTATTTCTATAGGTACCTGCACTCTCTCTATACATCTGCTCCTCTAGTATCCGCTGGCTCTTTGGGAATCTGGAACACTGTCCCAACAGAGTCCATCCCTTTTTATTTCTAACTTCTAACCATATGACTTCATTTGAAGATCCCTTAAGAGTATCCCTTCGAAGCACTGTTGTTCTGCCCTCCCTTATCAAAAGTGCAACTCTCCCATCTCACTCACTCTGTCAGACCTGTAGCTGCTGTATCCTGGAACTGTGAGCTGCCAGTCCTGCCCTTCTCTCAGCCATGTTTCTGTTATGGCTATAATATCCCAGTCCCCAAAGCCAATCCATGCTCTGAGATCATCTGCCTTACCAGTCAGGCCTCGTGTGTTGAAATAAATGCATGTTAAACCAGTAGTCTTTTCCCTCCCTTGACTGTGCCCCAGGATATCCAGAGTAGGAAACTTGTTCTCAGTGGCTGACGTATTTTTCCCCTGACTGGCCGATGGTATCTCTCTTACTCAGAGTCCCTGCCAACCTAGTTTAAACCCTCCCCAGGTAACACTAACAAATCTCCCTCGCAGTGATCCTGGTGCCCCTCTGTTTTAAGTCAAACCTGTTCCCCCTTGTACAGGTCACCTCTACCCCAGAAGAGATCTCAATGATCCAAACATTACCCCATCCCCCAGCTCCTCAGCCACACATCTATCTAGCCTATCTTTCTATTTCAGTCCTCAACGGGGCAGGTGGCACTAGGAATAATATGTAGATCACTTCCCTTGAGGTCGTCCTTTTAAACCTCTCACCTAACTCCTGATACTCATTTCACAGGACCCCATCCCATTGTCTACCACTGTCATGTGGACTGATGTGCACAATGACCAATGGCTAATAACCCTCCCCTTCAGAATGTTCATTAACCGCACAGAGACATCCTTGACCCTCGCACCCAGAAGGCAGCACATTATCCTGGGATGTCTTCTGCAGCCAAAGAATCTCCTGTCTGCCCCCCTCACAACTGAGTCTCCTATCAGTATCACGATCATTAGAGAGGATCTGGCAAACATGGACTAGGAGGATTATCTGCAGTTGGGTCTATATTTGGAAAGTGGGAGTATGTTAAAGTGATACAGTGAGAATTCAGGGCCAGTGTGTTCCTGCCGAGGGAACAGTAAAGGCAGAAAGTCCAGCGAATACTGATCAAGCGACATCGTGAGATTGATAAAGAAAATACAGTGTAATAAAACCAGGCGAAGCCATCCAAAAGTTTAGGGACTGCAAGGGGGTCTTTAGAAATGAGGGGAAAACAATGGCCATAAAATATCCTTGTCAGATACTATAAAGGAAAAGCCACAAGGTATTTTATCAGTATAGTTAGAATAAGAGGATTACTGGGGAAAGAGTGAGGCCTGATAGAAACCAAAGGGACAATCTGTGCATAGAGCCAGAGGAAGTAGGTGAGGTCTTCAATGAATACCGTTGGGATGTTGAGGCTCTAGAACATATTAAGATCGATAAAGGGGAGATATTAAATGTTTTCACAGGCATAAAGCTGGAGAAATCCCCAGTGCCCAATAAAATGTATCCTAGGCTGCTATGGGAGGTAAGGGAGGAGATGGTTGAGGCCCTGGTGGATATATTTAATACTTTGCTGGCCACAGGTGAAGTGTCAAATGACTGGAGGATATCTAATGTGGGTCCTTTGTTCAAGAATGGCAGCAGGGGTGGCGAGAGGGGAAGGACGTGTGGTGGTGGGTTTTGATTGCATGAAACATCACAGCAATACTTAGAGAGGACATTCCTGTGGGATCACCCACTGTGTTGGAGGAACTGTGAAATAAGAATGGGTCATCACTTTGATACGAGTGTACTGACCCTGAATAATCCATGGCAGACTGAGGAACAAATATGTCGGGAGATCTCAAATAGCAATCATAATAATAAGACTGTTATGGTAGGGGTTTTTAAACTTTCCAAATCTAGATTGGCATTGCCACTATTCAATGTTAGGAACAGAGAAATTTCATAATTGCGTTCCAGAAAACTCCCAAACAGTATGTAAATGGCCCAACTGGAGAAAGGTGCAAAACCTGACCTCCCCTTGAGAAACAAGGTAGGGAAAGGGACTGAGGTGTTCGTGGGAATGCATTTTGCTAAAGTGACCACAGTCCTATTAGTTTTGAAAACAGCGATGGAAAAGGACAGGCCTGGTCCACAAGTTCAAGTTATAAAGTGGGGCCAGCCCAATTTTGGTCGGATCAGCCAGGAACTTTCAAAAGGTGATTGGGGAGTCTATTTGCAGGGAAAGGGAAGTCTGGCAAGTGAGAATATTTTAAAAATGAGATAAATTGAGCGATCAGCGCCAGCATGTTCCTGTTTGTGTGCAGGTCAATGCTGACAGCATTCGGAAACACTGGCTGTCTATTGAGGGTCTGGTCAAGGAAAAGGGGCCACATGTCATGTATAGCCAGCTGGATCAAGGGAATCCCTGAGGATAACAGGAGCTGTAGGAGTATACTTTGGGTGGAAATCAGGAATGCAGAAAGGGGACATGAAATAACTTTGACAGAGAAAGATAAGGAGAATCCAAAAGTGATTGTATAAATATATTAAGAGCAAAAGAGTAACTCGAGACAAAATAGGGGCCATTAAATATCAATGAGGCTATCAATGTGTGGAACTGTAGAATATGGCTAAGACCCGAAACACATTTTGCACTCAAGAACTTACTGTGGGCAAAGACTGGGCAACTCGGGGAACAAGAGTAATACGTTAGACCACAATTGGAGTATTCTGCAATTCCAGTCTCCCTGCTATAGGAATGATGTTGTGAAGCTTGAAAGGGCTCAGAAAAGATTTACAAGATGTTGCCAGGGTTGTTGCTGAATAAGCTGGGGTTATTTTCCCTGGAACATCAGAGACTGAGGGGTGACCCTACAGAGATTTATATAAACATGAGGGGCATAGATTGGGTAAACATTCAAGGTCTTTTCCCAGGGGTTGGGAAAACGAGAGGGCATAGGTTTGAGGTTAGAGGAGAAAGGTTTAAAAGCTTTTAAATGCATATGGTGATGTGGGTATGGAAAAGCGGAGGGAGAAAGTAACAGAGACTGATACTATGACAACATTTAAATGGTATCTGAATGGGTATATGAATTGTCAGAGTTTAGCAGTATATGGGTCAAATGCTGATTAATGGGATGGATTTGTTTAGTCTTATGGTCAGCCTAGACGAGTTGGGGACTGAAGGGTCTGTTTCCAAGCTGTACTTCTCTGCGACTTGAAAAGAGTGCATGTTATAGAAGAGGTGGTGCTGGAGGTTTTAAAACACAAAGGTATGGAAGACCCCAGGACCTGATTAAGTGTATCACAGGACATTGTGGAATGCTAGGGAAGAAATTGTGGAGCCACGAGCAAAGGTATTTGTATCATTGACAACCATGTGTGATTGGCTGGAAGGCTGGAGGTTGGAATCATGGACAGTGAAGGAGGTTTTTTGAGATTACAAAGGGATCTTGATGAAATGGGTGAATGGGCTGAAAAACTGCAGTTGGAATTCAATCTGAATAAATGCGAGGTAATGCATTTGGTAAAACAAACAAGGGTAGAGCTTATACAATTAATACATACAATTAATGTAAGGGCCTTGGTTAGTGTTTTAGAGCAGAGGGACCCCTGGGTTCAAGTACATAATTCTTGAAGTTTGCATCACAGGATGGAATAGACGGTGCTTGGTATGCTTGACTATTGCTCAGTCCATTGAGTGGAGGATTTGGGACGTCATGTTGAGATTGTACAGACACTGGTGAGGCCTGTTCTGCAATACTCCATCCAGTACTGGTCGCCCAGTTGTAGGAAGGATATTATTAAGCTGCAGGGGGTTCAGAAGAGATTTACCAGGATGTTGCTGGGTATGGAAGGCTTGAGTTCTGAAAAATGGCTGGATAGGCCGAGTCTTTTTTCACTGGAACCTGGAGAATGAGAGATGACCTTATGGAAGTTAATGAAAAAGATGAGGGATATAGATAGAGTTAATGGCAGTTGCCTTTTCCCAGAATGGGGGAGTCTCAAGAAGAGGGGACACATTTTTAAGGCTAGAGGACAGAGATGTTCAAAACAAAAGGATATAAGAGGTAAATTGTTATGCAGAGGGTGGTTTGAGCGTGGAATGAACTTCCTGAGGAAGGGGTGGATGTAGATACAGTTTCAACGTTTAAAAGACATTTGGATAAGTACATGAATAGGAAAGGTTTGGAGGGATATGGGCCAGCAATAGGCAGCTGGGACGAGTTTACTTTGAGATTATGGTTTGTTTCAACTGAAGAGTCAGTTTCCACGCTGTATGACTATGACAAGAATATAGTATTGTTCCATTATTTAAGAAAGGTTGTGATGGAAAGCCATGGAACTAAAGACCAATTAGCCCGATGTCAGTGGTGGGTAAGTTGTGGAAGTGATTCTGCCAGACAGGAGTCACATGCATTTAAAAAGGCAAGGATTGATGAAAGATAGTCAGCTTGGCTTTGTGCAGACAAAGTCAGGTTTCACTAACTTGATTGTTGTTAAAGTGGTGACCATACATTGTCTACACTAACGTCAAAAGGGCCTTTGACAGGATTTAGCATGATATACTGGTTTGTAAGGTTAGATTACATGGGATCAGGGAGAGCTAGCCGTCTGTACACAAAATTGGCTTGACAGTAGGAGACAGGGGTGATGGGAGAGGGTTGTTGTTCGGACTGGAAGCCTGTGACCAGCAGTGTGCTATAATGATCAGGACTTGGTCCACTAATGTGCATCATCTACATAAACGATTTGGTTGAGAATATAAGAGTCATTGTTCCTAAGTTTGTAGATGATCAAATTAATTTTATAGTGGGCAGCGAATACGGTTACCAAAGGGGATCTTGACCAACTGGGCCAGTAGACCAAGGAATGAAAGGTAGAGTTTAAAATCAGGTGTTGGATCTTGTTAAGACAAACCACGGTTAATGGTAGAGCCCTGGGCAGTGTTGTCGAACAGAGAGAGTCCAAGGGGTGCAGTTACACTATTCCTTGGAAGTGGTATCACAGATGGACAGGGTGGGGAAAGCGGCATTTGGCACACTTACCTTTATGGATCAGAACATTGAGTACATAAATTGTAGATATTTGTAACATTGTCCTCAATATTTCCCATTGGCAGAGGAGGCTACGGGTTGATCTTATAAAGGTTTATAAAACCATGCGGTCCATGAGGAAGGTGAATAGCCAAGGGTAGGTGAGTCCAAAACTAGAGACATAAACGTGAGGCGAGAGAGCAAAGAGGGAGCTGAGGGGCAACATTATCCACAGAGGAAGGTGCATAGATGGAAAGGAATGCCAGGGCCACATGGGAGAAACAAGAACAATTACAACATGGAAAAGACATTTGGGCAGGAACATGGAGAGGAGAAGGTTTGAAGGGATATGGGCCAGATGCAGGCAAATTAGTTCAGTTTGGGAAACCTGGTCAGCATGGACTAATCGGACTGAGGTTCTGTTTCCATGCTGCACGACTCTGTATCAAGTTACTGGAAGAGGAGACTATCCAGGTAAGGCATGTTGTAGACACTGAAGCAAGTTACAGCGATAGGGATGGTAGTCTGGAATGCAGCTCATTTCAAATATGGGGAGGGACTATAGGGAAGGGAGGAGGTTACAGGGATGGGAACTAATGTAGGAGTTACAAATTATTGAAGAGACTGGTCCATCAGACATGCCTCAGGCGACTGACTGTGTGGAGTTTGCACATTCTTTCCGTGTTTGTGTGGGTTTCCTCTGGGTGCTCCGGTTTCCTCCCACAGTTCAAAGATGTGCAAATCAGGTGAACTGGCCATGCTAAATTGCCCATAGTGTTAGGTGAAGGGGTAAGTGTAGGGGTATGGGTGGGTTGCGCTTCAGTGGGTCGGTATGGACTTGTTGGGCCGAAGGACCCGTTTCCACACTGTAAGTAATCTAATCTAATCTAATGCCATAGATACAGTGTTGAAGAGGGAACACAGAACAGAAAGATCTCAGGCAGCATTCCCACCCTCTTGTAGGAGGCCTGCTTTCCCCTCTGTTGTACGGATGCTCACTAAGACAGCATAGGCCTGAATTGATAACTCTGAATTCCCGATGCTGTCTAAGTGCAATGTAAGTTAAAGTAGGAGCGGTGATTGAGCCTGGGGTGTGTGTGAACTGTGCTCCCCCTCCAACTGTAACTATGTCATGTCTTGTTAGCCGATGTTTGGAGCCCTCTCATTGCTCTCTGTGCTGTGCACTGTGAGTGATCTTACCTCACTGCAGGATTTATTGAAGGCTCCAGATCTCCCTGCCCTTTGTTGCTCTGGCTGACCAACCATCTTCAATGAGACACCCAGCAGCTGGGAAGTATATTGTGTCAGGAACTTCCCGAGTAACTACAGGAGACAGAGATATAGTCGGAATGGGAAATTAGACTGATGCAGTGAGGGTTACACATGGAGAATGGCCCTGAGTCCCACAGAGATCTGGAAAATCCAAGTCTCCATCTCTGGCCTGTGCTGCCTCATCTCTCTGGAGTGGAGAGTTATGTTGGCTCAGGACCTGGAGTAGCTGCAAAAGATCTGTGCCTCCGCATTTCAACACCTCAGCAGGGAGACCATCTGCTCCAGCAGACTTGTTGTTCTTGAGCTGGCATTAAATCCTAATGCAAAATATTTGTTCAGTATCTCACCCATCAGCAGTGGGTGATCTCACACAGACAGCCTCATTGACCTTTCAGGGGCCCTATTCTCTCCTGAGCTAATTCTTAGCCTTTGTTGAATCTTGTCAAAATGCTTCTGAAATTTCAAATATCCCCCTAGCGCTACTAGCCTCCCCCAGATTTAACAATTCTGCCATTTATGGTCACACCAAAATATAGAATGTAACAAATTTAAAAATATTCCCCTTTTATAAAATCATGCTCTCCCATTGTTTCTAAGCGTCCAGTTATCATTTTTTTGTCATATCTTTTATAACACATTCCAGCGTGTTCCCGACTTACTGTCAGGCTAACACCGTTTGGTTTCAGACTGACTGCACAAAGGGTTTTGGGAATCCTTGTGGATCATTCTGTAAAAGATAGTTTACAGGATCAGCAGGTCATAGAGAAGGCAGATCAAATGCTGCCATTTATTACAGAGGGAATGGAGTCTAAATATAGGGAGGTCTAGTTAAAACGATGCAAGGTGCAAGTCAGACCACACCTAGAATATAATGAACAGTATGCGTACCCTAAGGAAAGACATTCTTTTATTAGAGGCAGGCCAGGGGAGGTTCACTTGGCTGATCCTGGAGATGGCGGGATGTTCCAATGAGAAGAGGTGGAGTAGATTGCCATTGAACCTAATGGAGTTTTGAAGAATAGGAGAGAAATTGAATGAAACATCCAGGATTCTGAGGGGCTTTGACAGGGTAGATGCCATGAAGTTAGAAAATCGAACAGTACAGCAGAGTAATAGGCCCTTCGGCCCACCATGGCTGTGCTGACCATGATGCTATTCTAAATTAATCCCATCTGCCTGCACATGGTTTATATCCCTCTATTCTCTGCCTGTTCATGTGTCTATCTAAATGTCACTTCAAAACTTTGCTCTCGTTGCCACTTCTCCCACCTCCTGAGCAGCTTCCACTCTGTCAAGAACACTGGCCTCATTCATCTCACTTAAAACTTCTCACTCTCACCTTAAACCGATGCGCCCTAGTATTTGAGATTTCGACATTGGAAGAAGGATTCCAATTATTCACACTATCCATGCCTCTCCTAATGCTATATATCTGTACCAGGTCACCCCTCAGCCGCTGATACTCTTGCAAGACAATCCAACTGTGTCTAAACTCCTTACAGTAAACACATTCTCATCCAGACAACATTCTGGTAACACTCTGTTGCACGCTCCCCAAAGCCTCCACATCCTCCACACAACATACCAAACATGGCCGAATGACGTTTCATTCAGTCACAACATGACATGCAAACATCTGTACTTAATACTGTGACCAATGAAAGGAAGCATGCCATACTCAACTGTTGCTAAATGTACCACATCCTGGAATCATGCAAATGTTTCTACACCCTGATCAGTATAGTCCATGTAACGATCCACCTTTACCACCACAGGGAGCTACGGATTTGCATCCAAGGTTGCCTGTTTTATCAATGTTTCCAATTAGTCAATTGGTGTAATTCTCTCTTCCATTTGACTTCATAAATGCATCACTTCACACTTTTCCGGATGAAATTCGATTTGCCATTTCTCTGCCCAGTGTTCCAGCTGATCTACACACTGCTGCAACCTTTAACTGTCTTCCTCACTATCCACAATTCCCCGAACTACCCCTAATCATTACATGCCTTTCCAAATGTTGTCTGCAAAATTACTAATCAAACTGCTGAACTTTTCATCTTATTCACAGAGATAAATTACAAACAGATATCGCAGCACTGATCCTGTGAAACACCATTGGCCACAGATGTTCAATCAGAAATTCACCACTGCACATGCTTCTGTCTACTATCACCAAGAAAATATTGCATCCAACTTACCAATTCCATGGATTGTGATTTGATCTTCCAGATTTCCCTTGCTATTTGAAAGTTGTCCATTCAACATGACTCTATATTTTGATTCCCAGATTAAATTGGCTGTCTCAGGATGCACTGACTGCATCATTTCTTCACAACAAAACAGGACCTTGTTTGGTTTTTTACTGATCCTGCCTAAATCTCTACAACCCCTCAATAATCACATCCCAGCCATGGTCATTCTGCAGCCACATCTCCATAACAACATTTCAATCATTTCTGTTCTCTTCAGTTAATGCTATCATTCCATCTGCCTTGTTGCAAATGCATGGCGCATGTCACCGAGAGAGGATCTTTGAGGGATGGATAGAGGTCACAAGAGTTGGAGAGATGTTTGGGAGTGCGACGATGTTGCAGGGTTAAGCATAGCTACAGTTGCTAGCGAACGTTCACAGGAGAAAACATTTTATTGTTTGAAGGAAGTTAGAGAGATAAAGTGTCTTTG
Organism: Chiloscyllium plagiosum; assembly: GCF_037043375.1. NCBI lineage: Eukaryota > Metazoa > Chordata > Chondrichthyes > Orectolobiformes > Hemiscylliidae > Chiloscyllium > Chiloscyllium plagiosum. The sequence continues at coordinate 23,766,371 of NW_028270143.1, read as the reverse complement.
ATTAGATTCCAGAGATAGGGACGTGTATAGGGTTGTGGATCGTTACATGGACTATACTGATCAGGGTGTAGAAACATTTGCATGATTCCAGGATGTGGTACATTTAGCAACAGTTGTGGGATCGAGAGAATATCACAGTGATAGGGAGGATGGTATGGACTGGAAAATATTACAGGGAAAGGGAGGGTGGTATGGACTGGAGAATGTTGCAAGCACATGGAAGATGATATAGACTGTAGAATGTTGCACGGATAGGGAGGAAATTGTGGACTGAATAAACTTGAAAGCTGAGATGATTTTATGCTCTGGAATGTACTTCAGAGAGAGTGAGTGCTGTGCATGCTGCAAGTTACGACAAGGATAGGGAAGCTTGTAGAGACTGGACGAGAGAGTCATAGAGAGGCTTGTGAGAGACCAGATTCACTTATGAGCACAGGATAAGTGACAGCGAACAGAGCCTTTTGAAGATATAAACGAGAATACAATGGCCACAAAGCAGTCACACCTATACATAGGTATATAGGAACTGAAGGAATTGAAGAGATTACACAGACTGGGAGTGTTGTATGCAGTGGAGTAGATTAAACTGATAGGGATGGTTTTAGAGACTCAACAACGTTAGGAAATAATGGGGGTTGCAATGGTGAGAGCAGGTTTCAGCACGTTGGATGATATAGACCTGAAGGAGCTTTCACAGATAGCGATGGCTTTCGGGTCTGGTGGGGGCTGCAAAGTAAAGAGGATTGTAAAGACTGGAGGTATTTACATAGATAGGGAGAGTATTAGTGATTGGAAGAATTCACAAAAACAGGTCTGCAGGACACGACAGAAATCAGGAGGGTTGTATCAACTTGATGGTGTACACAGGCAGGAAAGCTTGTGGGGGGTTGGAGCAGCTCAACATGATAGGGAGGGGCATGGAGACTGGAGATGTTGCAGAAAGATTAATATGTTTAATGCTTTAGAACTCTATATAAGTCTGTCCTGGTTCATTCTTTATGTTTCTGAACCGCTGTCGATATGCTTCTGGTACTAATCCATAAGCACATAAAATAGCCTGTTTGATTTGTGCATCATCTCTTTACCACTCATGAGACAGCACTGCAAATACCTCACTGGCTCTGCCTAATAGCTTAGACTGAACTAGCTTTACCCACAAGACCTCAGGCCACTCCATCTGTTTATCCAATTTTTCAAATGAAATACAGAGGTCCTTGAAAGTAGAGTCACAGGTAGATAGGATAGCAAAGAAGGCACTTGGTATGCATTCCTTTATTGGTCAGAGTATTGAGCGCAGGAGTTGGGAGGTCATGTTGCGGCTGTACAGGACATTGTTAGGCTACTTTTGGAATACCGTGTACAATTCTGGTCTCCTTCCTATCGGAAGGATATTGTGAAACTTGAATGGGTTCAGAAAAGATTTACAAGGATTTTGCCATGTTTGGAGGATTTGAGCTACAGGGAGAGGCTGAACGGGATGGGGCTGCTTTCCCTGGAGCGTCAGAGATTGAGAGGTGACCTTATAGAGGTTTATAAAATCATGAGGGGCATGGATAGGATAAATAGGCAAAGTATTTTCCCTGGGGTCGGGTGTCCAGAACTAGAGAACATAGGTTTAGGGTGAGAGGGGAAAGATACAAAAGAGACCTAAGGAGCAACTTTTTCACACAGGGGGTGGTACGTGTTTGGAATGAGCTGCCAGAAGAAGTGGTGGAGGCTAGTACAATTGCAAGATTTAAAAGGCATCTGGATGGGTACATGAATAGGAAGGGTTTAGAGGGAGATGGGCCAGGTGCTGATTGGTGCAACTGGATTGTCAAGGACTAGTTGGACCAAAGGGTCTGTTTCCATGCTGTACATCTCTATGATCCTCTGACTTTAATTGCCGAAGTTTTAAATCACTGCAGGATTACAAAGATATGGTGGCCAGTGGTCTCTGGTGGAAATTCCATGTAGAGGGATGGTTTTTGGAACTGTTGACTTTAGAAAGATAGGTCGATTTGGAGGGGCTTGAGGAGTTTACAGATGCATGGAGAAATGTAGTGACTGGAGCATATGGAGATGGTGAGGGCTGGAGGAGATGCAATAATTTGGCTGGACTGTAGAAGCTGGAGGGGTTCTCACAGACAAGGAGGATTGTAGGAATGTGGGGAGTTTACGGAGATAGAGGGTTGGAGAATTCTCAGTAATTAGTGGTTTGGATCACTGTCCAGACTGGGGGAGGCTTCAGAATGATGGAGGGACAGAGCAAAAGGAAGTGGTCGCAAATATTATAGAACATAAACATGTCACTTCGGTGCTGTGCCACTGAGGGTCATCAGGAGGACAGTCTTCCTCAATAAAATGTACAGATGCTCAGGGGAATGGACAGGTGAATGCTGAAAGGATGCTTCCTTCTCCTTATGGGAGAGAGGCAGACAATGAGACTCTGTTTGACAAAGATGGGGAAGAGGGAGTTGTCTTTTTCTCCCAATGGCCCAAACCTACTTCAGGTTTGTTCCCACACAACTCAAAGGAAAGCAATGCGATAACAAAGAGCAAGGTTGTTTGGGACTGCAGGAGATATGAGACGAAGGCCAGGTTTGGAAGGGCTGGAGGGAGTGAGAGAGAAAGGAGATGTTCAACAGCAAGAAGAGTTTACAGGGAGTGGACATTGTCAGGACTGGAGAACACGACACGCTCACTCATGAGAGGGAGATAACGATATGGCACAAGGTCAAACACAGCAGGAGGATCCCAAGCTCCGTACCTGTCATTTACTCAGGGAGCTGCTCTCACCCAGTCTGGTGCCAAGCTCCACATGCAAACAGCATGAGGTTTCCCAGTTCCTGGTGCTCAGAGCCCAGTGCACTCACCCCTGAACCAGTCGGTGAAGTATTTACACAGTTGTACATTTCCAGAAACCTTGTGTCCTAGCCGACATAAACTGGTAAATTCACATTCTACCAGACAAAGACCATCTGCATTCAGATTCCCTGTTGATACAATCCTCTGAGTGATAGTCTGCAGAGAACAACAGAATCCACGAATCCCCATTGCATGGGTCAGGGTCAATGACAAAAGTTTCATTCTTTCAAAAATGACAACTCCTCAATTCCTGCATCTCACAAAACTGCCACTTAAAAATGTTAAAATAAAGAACATTTCAAATGAAGGCTTTGATGAGGTGAGCTCTGGTCAGTAACATAGATCTGGATGTTACGGAGAGTGCTTTCTACCAGAGCACCACCAGGTCAGTATCAGGCACACAGACAGAATGGGCAAATAGATTCACAACAGAATTCACATCTCCCTGCCTGGTAATTTGAAGCTGTGCTCACACAATCCGGTAAAGATCTCAAGAAACAGGACATCAGAACCAGGAGACTGGAGGTTGGCTATCGTGTTGCTACTATTTAAGGAAGGCAGTAAAAAAAATCCAGGAAACTATAGGCTGTTGAGTCTGACATCGGTGGGCAAGTTGTTGGAGGGAATCGCAAGGGACAGGATGTACATGTATTTGGAAAGACAAGGACTGATTAGGAATAGTCAACATTGCTTTGTGAGTGAGAAATCATGTCTCTCAAGCTTGATTGAGATTTTTGAAGAAGTAACATAGAGGATTGATGAGAACAGAGCGGTGGATGTGATCTATATGGACTTCAGTAAGGCGTTCAACAAGGTTCCCCATGGGAGAATGGTTAGCAAGGTTAGATCTCATGGAATACAGGGAGAACTAGCCAATTGGTACAGAACTGGTTCAAAGGTAGAAGACAGAGGCTGGTGGGGGAGAGTTGGTTTTCAAACTGGAGGCCTGTGACCAGTGGAGTACCACAAGGATCGGTGCTGGGTACAATACTTTGCAATGTTTACATAAATGATTTGGATGTGAGCATAAGAGGTATATTTGTAAGTGTTCAGTTGACAACAAAATTGGAGGTGTAGTGGTCAGTGAAAGAGGTTACATCCGATTACAATGGGATCTTGATCAGATGGGCCAATGGGCTGAGAAATGGCAGGTGGAGATTAATTCAGATAAATGCGAGGTGCTGCATTTTGCAAAAGCAAATCTTTGCTGGACTTATACACTTAATGGTAAGGCCTGACAGAGTGTTGCTGAACATAGAGAAATTGCAGTGCAGGTTCATAGCTCCTTGAAAGCAGAGTCGCAGATAGGTAGGATAGTGAAGAAGGCATTTGGTATGTTTTCTTTTATTGGTCAGAGTATTGAGTATAGGAGTTGGGAGGTCATGTTGTGGCTGTACAGGACATTGGTTAGGTCACTTTTGGAACATTGTGTGCAATTCTGGTGACCTTCCTATCGGAAGGATGTTGTGAAACCTGAAAGGGTTCAGAAAAGATTTACAAGAATGTTGCCAGGATTGGAGGGGTTGAGCTATAGAGAGAGGTTGAACAGGCTGGGGCTGATTTGCCCGGAGCCTCGAGCCTGAGGGGTGACTTATAGAGGTTTGCAAAATTATGAGGGGTGACCTTATAGAGGTTTATAAAATCATGAGGGGCATGGAGAGGGTAAAGAGACAAAGTCTTTACCCTTCAATGTGGCAGTCCAGAACTGGAGGCCATAGATTTATGGATAGAGGGGAAAGATATAAAAAAGACTTAAGGAGCATTCTTTTTCCTGCAGGGGGTGCTACATGTATGGAATGAGCTGCCAGAGGAAGTGGTGGAGGCTGGTACAAAGGCATCTGGATGGGTATATGAATAGGAAGGGTTGCAAGAATATGGGCCAGATGCTGGTAGGTGGGACTAGATTGGGTTGGGATATCTGGTCGGCATCGAAGGGTTGGACCGAAGGGTCTGTTTCCATGCTGTACATCTCTTTGACTCTAAGAGGGGCTGAATGGTCCAATCAAAAATGATCTGTGGTTCAAATCATAACATCCTTCAGTTTCTGTAATCCATTCTTGGTTCCATCTTGCAGGGTCTATGAATCCCGCTCCCTCTACACTCCTACAGGACCCACGTCCCTTCCCATGTTTGTACCATCGTCCAGGTTCTGCAGCCCTTCCTACCTCTGTAACATGGCCCGGACTCTACAACTCTTCCTTCATCTGCAATGTTCCCCAGAAGGGCACTGGAGGCCGGTGGCATTTACAGAGTTAGGGAGGGATATCGGGCCTGGAGCATTTTGCAGGCATTAGGAATATAGGGACTTGAGGAGGTTTCACAGTTTATGAGTGTTGTAGGGACTGGAGGAAGTTACAAAGATAGGGATGGTTTCAGATTGGAGGATTCTGCAGAAAAAAAAACTTTACATGGTTAAAGGCAGGATACTTAGCAGTGTGCACGAACAGTGTGTCCCTGAAGTTACTACTCAAGTTGAGAGGGTTTTAAGAAGGCGTATGGTGTGTTGGCTTTCATTAGCGGGGGTTTGAGTGTAAGAGATCCAGGGTTTTGCTGCAGCTCTATAAGCCCTAGTTACACCACACTTGGAATACTGTAAACAGTTCTGTTCACCTCATTATAGGAAGGATGTGGAAGCTTTAAAGACAGGACAGAGGATACTTAGCAAGATGTTGCCTGGACTGGAGGGCATGCCCATTGAAGGTAGGTTGTGGAAGCTCGGGCTTTTCAGATCGGAGTGAACAAGGAAGAATGGCGACATGATAGATGTGTATAAGGTAATGAGAGGCATCAATCGCGTGGATAACCAGAGACAACTTCCCATGGCAAAATGGCTATCACGAGGGGACATATTTTTAAGGTAATTGGCGGAAGATTTAGCTTAGATATCAGAGGTACGTTATTTACACAGAGTGTGGTGGGTGTGTGGAATGGACTGCCAGCCGTGGTAGTAGATTCAGACACATTACGGACATCTAAGCAACTCTTGCATAGGCATAGTGATTATAGCAAAATGTAGGGTATGTAGGTTAGTTTAGTCTTCAGAGTAGGATAAAAGGTCAGCACAATATCAAGGGCTGAAGGGCTTGTACTGGGCTGTCCTATTCTATGTTCGAAATAGCGAGGGTTATGATGGCAGGAAGAGGTTTCGGGAAACTGGAGAGGATGGGGTCTGAATGAAGAGACACAAAGAGGAGGCGTTGCTGAGGTTGTATGAGGTAACAGAGACAGAGAGTTGTGGGGACTGGTGGTGGTTTCACAGGGAGGTTACAGAAATGTGGAGAGCTGTAGGGCCTACAGGGGTTTCATGGAGCTGGGGAGGTTGGGAGGGATGGATCAGTTTACAGGGATAAGGATGTTGGTAGGATGGGGTGTTTTACACAGACAGGAATGTTTCAGGTGAATGGAGCAGATTACAGAGATAAAGTGGGTTGTACAGACCCACAAACAGACATATGTAGGGTAGTCATGACTGAAGATGTTTATAGATACAGGAAGGCTTAGCTTCTGCAGGTTATTTAGACATGGAGGGTGTGGAATCATGCAGATTTTCCAAGTGATAAAGACAGCAATTTTGTTTGGAGACAGTTTCACAGATTAGGGAGCATTAGTAACCTCCTCCAGTTTGGTCAAAGTGGGAAGAGTTGTAGGGGAGGGTGATGTTTACACATGCAAGAGCTGGAGAATATTATGGGAATGAGTAGATGGATGGAGACACTGAAGGACCTTACATTGACAGGGTGGGTGCTGGCAATGGGAAGATATCACATAGATAGAGGGTCTTGTAGGAACTGGATCGGAAGAGTCACAGGCATTGGAATGACTTCTGCAGATTGGGAGTGTTACAGAGACTGAGAGGATTGTGGGGTCTCCATAGATTGATCGTGTCTTTAAGGATAGATGAGTTTATGTAGATACTGAAAGCTTAAACCCAATGCATGCAGTCTTCATTTCAAGACCAGAGCCTTATTATCCCTCATCAGCCAAGGATTCCTAAACTTGACAGCTTTTCCCTTTATCCCAATGGAGCATACTGTCCTGGATTCTTGATATTACACTTTGCAAAGCCTCCCATTTGCCAGTTGTTCCTTTGCCTTCAAACAGACTCACCCGATCGATTGGAATCATAATATGGAGGTGCCGGTGTTGGAATGGGTGTGGACAAAGTTAAAAATCACCCAACACTCGGTTCCAGTCCAACCGGTTCTTCATCAGGTGGTTGTGGAGCACAATCCTAAGGTACAGAATTTATAGCAACACACTGGCAGTGTCATGGAATATAATATCAAACAAATTTAGTTTAAGCCTTTCATCTGTTACAGTGATCACCAGCGCTTCCAAAGCAAGTTGGATTATAGCTGGGCATTGTGCAATTTTAAATTCACAGCATTGACGCTGGCCAGATCCTGCAGAATGGCCCCAAACCTGGCCCTGTTCCAGTATTCTTCTTCAATCTGTGGACCTGCTGATCTTTTTCCATAACTACGTTAAAATGAAGACAGTTGTGGGCACTGGACCCAAAGTGCTCTCCGAATGACACTTCAGTCACTTGCCCGACCTCGTTTTCTGAGGGGAGGTCCAGTATTGCACCCGCCTGAGTAGAGTAGGGCACTCAGCATATTGATTTAGGAACCTTTCTTGGACACATTTGAAAAATTGCTCTCCTTCCAGGTCTTTTATACTCTGGCTGGTCCAGTCAATACAAGGAATATTAAAATCTCCAGCTTGCACTCCTCTATTATTTCTATAGTTATCTGCAATCTCTCTACACATCTGCTCCTCTGGTATCTGTTGGGTCTACAATACAGTCCCAACAAAGTGAACCCCCTTCTTCTTTCTAACTTCTAACCATGTGACCTCATTTGATGACCATTTAAGAGTATCCTCTCTGAACACTGTGGCTATGTCTTCCCTTATCAAAAGGACAAATCTCCCTCTTCACCCCCTCACATACTTGCCCTTTTATCATTCCTGTAGTTTCTTTATCCTGGAACACTGACTGTCAGTCCTGCTCTTCTCTCAGCCATGTTTCTGATATGACTATAATATCCCAGTCCTCAGAGCTAATCCATGCTCTGAGCCCATCTGCCTTACCAGTCAGGCCTTGTGCATTGAAATAAATGCCCTTTAAACCAGAAGTCTTTTCCCCGCCTTGACTGTGTCCCTGGATATCCTGAATAGGAAACTTGTTCTCGATGGCTGATGTATTTTCCCCTGACAAGTCGATGGTCCCTCTCTTATTCAGAGTCCCTACCCCCTGCCAAACTAGTTTAAACTCTCCCGGGTAATGTGAACAAATCACCCCACAGGGATGCTGGTGCCCCTCTGCTTCAAGTCTAACCTGTCACCTCTACCTCAAAAGAGGTCCCAATGATCCAAGAACTCACAAGCCTGCCCACTACAGCAGCTCCTCAATCACATATCCATCTGGCCTATCTTTCTATTTCTATCCTCACTGGCACACGGTACTGGGAGTAATTGGGAGATCCCTCCCCTTGAGGTCTTGCTTTTTAACTTCTTACCAAACTGCGTGGGATTCCTCCAGGTGCTCCGGTTTCCTCCCAAAATCCAAAGATGTACAGGTTAGGTGAATTGCCCATGCAAAGTTGCCCATAGTGTCAGGTGCGTTAGTCAAGGGTAAATATAGGGGAGGAGAATGCATCTGGGTGAGTTACTCTTTGGTGTGTCGGTGTGGACTTGTTGGGCCAAAGGGCCTGTTTCTATAATGTAGCAAATCTAATCCATTCAAACTACCTGTGCACATTTCACATGGCCCCATCTCTTTGTTTAACTATGGCATGTGTACCAATTGCACAATGACCTCTGGCTGTTATTGCTCCCCCTTCAAAATGTTCTGCAACTGCTCAGAAATATTCTTGACCATGGTACCCAGGAGGGAGCAGACCATCCTGGGGTCGCTTCTGCAGCCACACAATCTCTTGCTTGTCCCTCTCACAACGGAGTCACCTATCAGTATGAATAGTATCAGTATCTCCTATCAGTATCATTAGACAGAGACTGTGAGGAACTACCTGCAGTTGGATCTATATTCGGAAAGTGGGAGTATTTTAAAGTGATACAGTGAGAATTCAGGGGCAGCGTATTCCTGTCGAGTGAATAGTAAAGGCCACATGTCCAGCAAACACTGATTCAGCGATATTGTGAGTTTCATAAAGGAAGTGCAATGCAATAAAAACATGTGAAGCTCTTCAAAATTTCAGTGAGTGAAAGAGGATTGTCGAAAATGAAAGGCAAACAATAGACAAGAAATATATTTAGCAGATATGATTAAGGAAAAGCCACAATGTATTTTATCAGCTTGTTAGAGTAAGAGGATTACTGGGGAAAGAGTGAGGCCTATTAGAAACCAAAGGGACAATCGGTACATGGAGCCAGAGGAAGTTGGTGAGGTCTTCAATGAATACTTCCCATCTGTATTCACACAGGAGAAAGACATTGTAGCCGAGGATTTAAGTGGAATGGTGAGGTCCCAGAACATGTTAAGATCAATAAGGAGGAGGTATTAAATGTTTTCACAGGCATAAAAGGTGGCGAAATCCCCAGTGCCCAATGAAATGTATCTCAGGCTGCTGTGGAAGGTAAGGGAGCAGATTGCTGGGGCCCTGGTAGAGAAATTTAATACTTTGCTGGCCACAGGTGAAATTCAAGAAGGGCAGCAGGGATAAGCCAGGTATTTAGAGTGTATAGCCCAACATCAGTGTGAGGGAAATTATTGGAAACAATTGTGAGGGTCAATTTGAATCAATAATTGGAAAGGTAGGGATCGATTAGGGATACTCAGTACGGATTTGGTAGGAGAAGATCCTGTCTGATGAATTCAGCTAATTTTTCTTTGAAATTACAATTAAAAATATTGATGAGGGCAGTGCAGATGATGTGGGTACCATGGAGTTCATTAAGGTCTTTGACAAGGTCCCACATGGAGAGCTCATCCTGAAGGGAAGAGCCCATGGGATCCAAAGCAAGTTGGCAAATTGGATCCAAAATTGGTGGAGGATTGGTTTTGTGATTGAAAGCCTTTGCCCAGCGGGTGTACCACAGGGATCTGTGCAGCAACCGTTGCTGTTTATTATGTACATTAATGAGTTGGATGTAAAAGCAGAAGGTATCATTAGTAGGTTTGCAGATGACATGAAAGGTGAGGGTGTTGTCCACAGTGAGGGGGACGGTCTCAGGCTACAGTCTGAAGGTTGAGGCTGGATCAGAATTTCAAGAGAGTCATTTCAATTGACAAGGCAGGCAAGAGCACAGCAGGCGATGAGGGAAAGCTGATGTATTAAGCTGCATTTACTTTGATATAAAATGCCTGACAGGAAAGGCAGATGAATGCACGGCATGGATTGGAACATGGGACTGGGATATCACAGGAATTACAGAGGTACAGTTGAGGGAAGGATAGGCCAAGCAACTTAATGTTCTGGGATACAGATGCTACAGGAAGAGGAGGAGAGGCATTTGAGGAGGAGGACGAAGAGGAGCAGTGAAAACATCACTGCAGAATGTAGAGAGGATATTCCTGGAGATCACTCAGTGAAGCTGTAATAGTGCAATTGAGAAATGAGAATGGGTCGTCAGTTTGATATGACTGTACTACAGGTCCTCAGCAGTCAGCAGGAATTTGAGCAACGGATATGTGGGAGATGTCAGATATTTGGTCTACAAGACGTGACATAGGTACAGTGTTGGAGGGACAGCACAATACAAAAAGTTCCCAGTCAGCATTACAACCCACTCATGGGAAGCCTGCTTTCCCCTCTGTTGTACTGATGCTCGCAAAGACAGTACAGGCCTGGATTGATAACTGTGACACCCTCGGTGCCGACTTAGTACAACAAAACTTACAGTTGGGTTAGTGACTGAGCCTGGGTATGTCTGTACTGTGCTCCCCCTCTGGCACTATATCCATGTCATGTCTTGTTAGCTGATGTGTGGAGCCCTCTCATTGCCCTCTGCTCTGTGCACTGTGAGTGATCTTACCTCACTGCAGGATTTATTGAAGGCTCCAGATCTCCCTTCCCTTTGTCTCTCTGGCTGACCGACCATCTTCAATGTGGCGATGGACGATACACCCAGCAGTTGGGAAGTCTATTGAGTCAGGAACTTCCTGAGTACCTGCAGGAGATAGAGAGATAGACAGAATGGGAAATTAGACTGATGCAGTCAGGGTTACATGTGGAGAATGGCAATGAGTTCCACAGAGATCTGGAAAATCCCAGTCTCCATCTATGGCTAGTGCTGCTGCGTTACTCTAGAGTGGAGAATTCTGTTGGCTCAGGATCTGCAGTAGATGCAAAAGTGAGAGGCGCTGACAGAGGCAGCAATTAGACCCTCACAATGAAGGATACCACATGAAAAGAGACTGAGTGATAGCACTAGAGTGCAGGAAGATGGCAGGATCGTACAATTGTGTCGTAAGAACGGGTTTTGCTTCATGATGCACTGGTATAACTGGTCAGGAATGAGCAACCAGTGAGCAGGCGAAGTGATGGCCTAGTGGTATTATTGCTAGAGCATATATCCCAAACCTCAGCTAATGTTCAGGGGAGGCAGGTTTGAATACCACCATTTGAAATGGTGGAATTTTAAATGAATATACTTTTTAAAAATTGGAATTAACAATCCATAAATAAGTATTGATAAAAATCCAAACACTTGACCTTCAGAGAAAGACAACAGTTCACTCTCACGTGGTCTGTAGGACATACCCACAGCAAAGTGTTTGCCTCTCAATTACCCTGTGAAATGGGCGAGCCAGCTGCTTAGCTCAAGGACAGCAAGGGATGGGCAATAAAGGCTAGTCAGCCAGAGACATCCACATCCCATACCTGATTTTATAAAAAATCCATTCAGATTGTTCCACTGGAACCGTGCTGGGACCAGTGTGCTGGCCAATCACGTCAGTAGGCTTATGGACAGGGTTTTAAACTGACAGAGAGGACGCAGGGACAGGGTTCAGGTGAAAGGAGCTCTCCAAATCCAAAGAGAAAAGGTGAAGCATCAGAGCAGCATGGGAATGTGACCGAAGACAACAGAAAGGAACAGGATGGGACAAAGTTTAACTAAAACTGTACATCAGCAAATCGATTTGTGACAGGAAATTGTGGGAAAGAGTAAATTATGTTTTATTTTAATGGACAAAGTCTCTGCATCAAGGTAGATGGATTTGTGACACAGAGATAAAAGAGATTTATCACCAGGGAATTGTGGTTACAGGGTGAACAAAAGGTGGAACATAAATATTGAATGGTTCACAACCTTGCGGAAACTCAGGCAAAATGGCAACGCTAACAACAATGGATAACAAAGGCCTTACAGAGAAAGCATTTGGTCTCAGATCATGAAGTAGAGTAAGTCTGAATGTAAATTCTGGCTATTACTTGCCAGGGACACAAGCAGCAGAACAGTTTTAGACCACCAAACAGTCTTTCCTTGCCCATCACTGCAATAAGCAGGAATTCAATGGGATTTTTAATAAAGGCACTGTGAAAATTTAGTGAAACGTCAATATTCGCATAATCTGGGACAATCACACTGACAAGAGTGATATTGGAAGAGGAGTTCGGAGAATTTTTTTTCAGTGTTTCTTTGATTAACACATTGTGCAACTGGCTAGGGACATAACTATCGCAGAGCGACCATTGTGTGATGACACTTCGTGAAGGAGTAATGTCACTTGGAGAGATCCTCTGGGAAATTGTGATAATGTGCAGTTTAAAGAAATATAAAGTTTTAAAGTGAATCACAGAAAGGACAAACTACAACTACAAACAAAAATAGACAATTACATGAGTTTGAGAGGAGAACTGACCAAGGCAAACAGGCTGAACAGACTAAAACATGCGCCTATAAATGAACAGTGGAAAACATTTGAAGGAATAGTGTAAAACACTCAATAAGTCATTCCATTGAAACAGACCAAACCTCAGCAAGAAATCCCCACCGGTCCCTCACTCAGGACAAAATGGATCATATTAGATTATCAGGCTGAGAAGATCACCACAAAGTACTTAAAATCCTGAAATGAGAGAGTGTTTTAGGAGTGAGTTTTGAAGGGATTGTAAAGGGTCTGCTAGCAGGGGGAGGGCAGTGGGAAGTGGAATCATTGTCAGGGTTTAATGACACGATAGGTACAGGGAGAGGTGAAGGTGCTGGAGGTGGTGAGAGTGTTACAGAGAGTGGTCAGGACCTGAACGGTGTTACAAAGTCAGTACGGATTGCTGCAGCTGTGAGGTGTGTCAGAGGTAAGTAGCGACATATGTATTTTTATTTATTCTTTCATGGGATGTGGGTGTCACTGCCTAGACCAGCATTCTTTGACCCCATGCTAATTACCCAGAGATTGCTGGGGCCCTGGTGGATATATTTAATACTTTGCTGGCCACAGGTGAAGTGCTGAATGACTGGAGGATAGCTAATGTGGTTCCTTTGTTCAAGAAGGGCAGTAGGGATAGGCCAGGTAATTACAGAGCAGATAGTCTAACAGCAAGGGGAGGGAAATTATTGGGAACAATTGTGAGGATGAATCAACACTTGCAAAGGTAAGGATCAACTCGGTTTAGTCATCATGGATTTGGCAGAGGGAGATACTGTCTGAGGAATTCAGTTCAGTTTTTTTGAAATGGTGCTTAAGTATATTGATGAAGGCAGTGCAGATGAAGTGGTTTACATGGACTTGAATAAGTCCTTAAACAAGATCCAACATGGAAGGCTGGTCCAAAAGGACTGGGTTTCAAGGCAAGTTGGCAAATTGGATGCAAAATTGGTGGATAGCATACTTTCACCAGTGGATGTACCACAGGGATCTGTGCAGGAATCATTGCTGGTTATTCTGTCAAATAGTAACTTTGAAGTGAAAGCAGAAGACATCAACAATAGGTTTGCAGATGACATGAAAGGTAAGGGTGTTGTTCACACTGAGGAGGATGGTCTCCGTCTGCAGTCCGATGTCGATCGGATGATAATCTAAGCAGAGTTTAGTTCTGATTGAAGTGAGGTAATACTTTGTGGGAGGTATGACAATTGAAGGACAGACATAATGAATGGTAGGACCATGAGGAGTACTGAGGAATACAGGGACCTTGTTGGACAAGTCCATAGATCCCTGAAGGTGTCAGCACAGGAAGACAGGGTGGGAAAGGCATCTCAACTGGGAGCGGGAGAGGGACCCATATCCTGGTGGGGTGAATTGCTAGAGCTGCTTGAGAACCTAGTCTGGCAGGGTGTTGGACCTTAAACAGTCGTAAGGCCAGAAAGAAGATTGAGGCTGGTACACAAGTTAAAGAAAGTGATTTCAAAAGACAAGGCAGGCAAGAACATAGCAGGGAATGGGGGAAAACTGGTTATTAAACTACATGTATTTCAATGCAAGGGGCCTGACAGCTAAGGAAGACGAACTCAGGGCATGGAATGGAACATCAGACTGGGAGATTATAGTTATCACAGAAACACAGCTGAGGGAGGGGCAGGACTGGCAACTCATTGTTTCAAGGTAGAGGGACTGCAGGAAGCATCGAAGGGGAGGCAAGAGAGGATATGTGGGTGGTGGGTTTTGATTGCATAAATCATCACAGCAGTACTTAGAGAGGATATTCCTGTGGGATCGCCCAGTGAAGCTATGTTAGTCGAACTGAGAAATAAGAATGGGTCATCACTTTGACACGACCGTACTGCTGACGCCTAATAATCAGTGGGAGACTGAGGCACAAATATGAGAAACTGAGGAGCTCAAAAATGGTCTGAGGAGAGCCAGGAGGGGGCACGAGAAAGGCTTGGCAGAACGGATTAGAGAGAACACAAACAGATTTTACACTTATGTGAGGAATAAGAGAATGGTCAAAGAAATAGTAGGGCCGATCAGGGATAGCATAGGGAATTTGTGTGGAGTCTGAGGAGGTAGGGGAAGCCCTAAATGAGTTTTTTGCTTCTGTCTTTATGAAAGAAATGAACTTTGTAGTGAATGAAACCTTTGAAGAGCAGGTGTGCATGCTGGAATGGATAGAGATAGAGGAAGCTGATGTGCTGAAAATTTTGTCAAACATTAAGATTGACAAGTTGCCAGGCCCAGACCAGATTTGTCCTCGGCTGCTTTGGGAAACGAGAAATGCAATTGCTTCGCCACTTGCGAAGATCTTTGCATCCTCGCTCTCCAGAGGAGTCATACCTGAGGACAGGAGAGAGGCAAATGTAATGCCACTCTTCAAGAAAGGAAATAAGGGAATCCCTGACAATTACAGACCAGTAAGTCTCACGTCTGTCATCTGCAAGATGTTAGAAAGGATTCTGAGGGATAGACTTTATGACCATCTGGATGAGCATGGCTTGATTAAATGCAGTCAATACGGCTTTGTGAGGGGTAGGTTCATGCCTCACAAACCTTATTGAGTTTTTTGAGGATGTGACTAGAAAAGTTGATGAGGGTCGAGCTGTGGATGTGGTGTATATGGACTTCAGCAAGGCATTTGATAAGGTTCCCCATGGTAGGTTCATTCAGAAGGTCAGGAGGAATGGGATACAGGGGAACTTAGCTGTCTGGATACAGAATTGGCTGGCCAACAGAAGACAGCAAGTGGTAGTAGAAGGAAAATATTCTGCCTGGAAGTCTGTGGTGAGTGGTGTTCCACAGAGATCTGTCCTTGGGCCTCTACCGTTTGTAATTTTTATTAATGACTTAGATGAGGGGATTGAAGGATGGGTCAGCAAGTTTGCAGACGACACAAAGGTTGGAAGTGTCGTTGACAGTATAGAGGGCTTGTTGTAGGCTGCAGCGGAACATTGACAGGATGCAGAGATGGGCTGAGAGGTGGCAGATGAAGTTCAACCTGGATAAATGCGAGGTGATGCATGTTGGAAAGTCGAATTTGAAAGCTGAGTACAGGATTAAGGATAGGATTCTTGGCAGTGTGGAGGAACAGAGGGATCTTGGTGTGCAGGTACTTAGATCCCTTAAAATGGCCACCCAAGTGGACAGAGTTGTTAAGAAAGCATATGGTGTTTTGGCTTTCATTAACAGGGGGATTGAGTGTAAGAGTCGTGAGATCTTGTTGCAGCTCTATAAAACTTTGGTTAGACCGCACTTGGAATACTGCGTCCAGTTCTGGTCGCCCTATTATAGGAATGATGTGGATGCTTTGGAGAGGGTTCAGAGGAGGTTTACCAGGATGCTGCCTGGACTGGAGGGCTTATCTTATGAAGAGAGGTTGACTGAGCTCAGACTTTTATCATTGGAGAAAAGGAGGAGGAGAGGGGACCTAATTGAGGTATACAAGATAATGAGAGGCATAGATAGAGTCGATAGCCAGAGACTATATCCCAGGGCAGAAATGACTAACACGAGGGGTCATAGTTTTAAGCTGGTTGGAGGAAAGTATAGAGGAGATGTCAGAGGCGGGTCCTTTACACAGAGAGTTGTGAGAGCATGGAATGCGTTGCCAGCAGCAGTTGTGGAAGCAAGGTCATTGGGGGCATTTAAGAGACTACTGGAGGGCTTGTTGTAGGCTGCAGCGGAACATTGACAGGATGCAGAGATGGGCTGAGAGGTGGCAGATGAAGTTCAACCTGGATAAATGCGAGGTGATGCATGTTGGAAGGTCGAATTTGAAAGCTGAGTACAGGATTAAGGATAGGATTAAGGATAGGCCACAGAAATTTGAGGGTGCATACATGAGGATCAGTGGTCGGCACAACATCATGGGCTGAAGGGCCTGTTCTGTTCTGTGCTGTACTGTTTTATGTTCTATGTTCTAAATATGTCGGGAGATCTCAAATACCAATCATAATAATAGGCTGTTATGATAGGGGTTTTTGAACTTTCCAAACCTAGACTAGGACTGCCAGTGTTCAGTGTTTGCAAGGGAGGAATTTGGTAATTGTGTTCCAGAAACTCCCAATCAATATGTAAATGGCCTGAAAAGAGAAACGGCAAAATCTGACCTCCCCTTGGGAAATAAGGTAGGGAAAGGGACTGAGGCGTTAGTGGGAAAGCATTTAGCCAAAGTGACCACAGTTCTATTAGTTTGAAAATAGCTATGGAAAAGTACAGGCCTGGTCCACAAGTTCAAATTTTAAAATGGGGCCAGATCAATCTTGATAGTCTTAACCAGGAACTTTCAAAAGGTGATTGGGGAGTCTATTTGCAGAGAAAGGGAAGTCTGGCAAGTGAGATTATTTTCAAAGTGAGATAAATTGAGCGATCAGCGCCAGCATGTTCCTGTTTGTGTGCAGGTCAATGCTGACAGCACTCGGAAACACTGGCTGTCTATTGAGGTCTGGTCAAGGAAAAAGGGGCCACATGTCATGTATAGCCAGCTGGATCAAGGGAATCCACGAGGATCACAGGGGCTGTAGGAATACACTGTGGGTGGAAATCAGGAATGCAGAAAGGGGACATGAAATAGCCTCAGCAGAGAAGGATAAGGAGAATCCAAAAGTGATTGTATAAATATATTGAGTAAAAGAGTAACTCGAGACAAAATAAGGGCCCTTAAAGATCAATGAGGCAATTGATGTGTGGAACTGTAGGATATTTGCTAAGACCCTCAACAACTTTTTCACTCCAGAACTTACTGTGCACAAAGACTGGGGAACTCAGGGAACAAGAGTAATACATTAGACCACAATTGGAGTTCTCTGCAATTCCAGCCTCCCTGCTCTAGGAATGATGTTGTGAAACTGGAAAGTGCCCAGAAAGGATTGACAAGATGTTGCCAGGGTTGTTGCTGAATAAGCTAGGGTTATTTTCTCTGGAGCATTGGAGACTGAGGGGTGACCTGACAGACGTTTATATAAACATGAGGAGTATGGATAGGGTAAACATTCAAGGTCTTTTCCCAGGGATTGGGTAGTACAAACCTAGAGGGCATAAGTTTAAGTTTAGAGGGGAAAGATTTAAAAGGGACCGAAGGAACAGTTTTTTCATGCATAAGGTGATGCGTGTATGAAATAAACTGAGAGAGAATGTAACAGATACTGATACTATGACAACATTTAAAAGGTATCTGGATGGGAATATGAATTGTAATGGTTTAGCGGTACATGGGCCAAATGCTGGTAAATGAGATGGATTTGTTTAGATCTTCTGGTCAGCATGGACGAGTGGGACCAAAGGGTCTGTTTCCACTGTACATCTCTATGACTTGAAAAGAGTGCATGTTATAGAAGAGGTGGTGCTGGAAGCTTTATAACACAAAGGTATGGAAAGCCCCAGGACCTGATTAACTGTAAGACAGGCGATGCTAGGGAAGAAATTGTGGAGTCCCGAGCAAAGGTATTTGTACCATTGACAGCCACGTGAGATGGCCTGGAAGTTTGGAGGGTGGAATAGTTGACAGTGAAGGAGGTTTTCTAAGATTACAAAGGGATCTTGATGAGTGAATGGGCTGAAATACTGTAGAAGGAATTCAATTTGAATAAATGCAACCTAATAAATTTGGTAAAACAAACAAGGGTAGAGCTTATACAATTAATGTTAGGGCCTCGGTTAGTGTTTCAGAGCAGAGCGACCTCTGGGTACATAATTCTTGAAGTTTGCATCACAGGATGGATAAGGCAGTGCTTGGCATGATTGACTATTGCTCAGTCCATTGAGTGTAAGATTTGGGACGTCAAGTTGAGATTGTACTGATATTTGTGAGGCCTCTTCTGCAACACTCTGTCCAGTTCCGGTCACCCAGTTATAGGGAGGATATTATTCTGCTGCAAATGGGTTCAGAAGAGATATACCAGGATGTTGCTGGGTATGGAAGGCTTGAGATCTGAAAAATGGCAGGTTATGCTGAGTCGTTTTTCACAGGAGCCTGGAGATTGAGAGGTGACCTTATAGAAGTTTATAAGATAATGAGAGATATAGATAGAGTTAACGGTAGCTGCATTTTCCCCAGGATGGGGGAGTCTCAAGAAAAGGGGCCACATTTTTAAGGTTAGAGGAGAGAGATCTTCAAAAGAATGACATGAGGGTCAAATTGTTACACAGAGGGCGGTTTGAGTGTGGAACGAAGTTCTTGAGGAAGGGGTGGATGTGGGTACAATAACAACGTTTTTCAGACATTTTGAAAGGTACTTGAATAGGAAATGTTTGGAGGGATATGGGCCAGCAACAGGCAGCTGTGATGGGTTTAGTAGAGATTATGTTTTCTATCAACTGAAGGGTCTGTTTCCATGCTGTACAACTATGACAAGAATATAGTTTTGGTCCATTTTTTGAGAAGCGCTGTGATGGAATGCTCGGGAACTAAAGACCAATTAGCCAGATGTCAGGTTGTGGAAGTGATTCTGCCAGGCAGGAGTAACATGCAGTTGCAAAGGCAAGGATTGATGAAAGCTGGTCAGCACAAAGTCAGGTCTCACTAACTTTGTGCGTACAAAGTCAGGTCTCACTAACTTTGTGCGTACAAAGTCAGGTCTCACTAACTTTGTGCGTACAAAGTCAGGTCTCACTAACTTGATTGCTTTTGTTGAAGTGGTGACCATACATTGTCTACACTAAAGTCAGCAGGACCTTTGACAGGGTTTAGCATGATATACTGGTTCAGAAGGTTTGATCACATGGGATCAGGGAGAGCTAGCCAACTGGATTCAAAATTGGCTTGACAGTTGGAGACAGAGGGTGGTGGAAGGGGATTGTTGTTCAGACTGGAGGCCTGTGACCAGCGGTGTGCTATAAGGATCGGGGCTGGGTCCACTGATATGTATCATCTACATAAACGATTTGATTGAGAATATAGGAGTCATTGTTAGTAAGTTTCCAGATGATCAAATTAATAGCGTCGTGTGCAGTGAATATGGTTATCAAAGGGGCTCTTGAACAACGGGGCCAGTGGACCAAGGAATGAAAGATGCAGTTGATGTATGGTGTTGGATTTTGTTGAGACAAACCAGGGAGGACTAACACAGTTAATGGTTTGGCCATGGACAGTTTTATCGAACAGAGAGAGACCAAGGGGCGCAGTTACATTGTTCCTTGGAAGTGACATTGCAGTTGGACAGGGTAGTAAAAGCAGTATTTGACGCACTTTCCTTCATTGTCCAGAGCTTTGATATTGAATTGGAGACATTTGGAACATTGTCCTAAATATTTGCCTTAGGCAGAGGGGGCTATGGATTGACCTTATAAAGGTTTTATAAAACCATGCGAGGCCTCAGTAAGGTGAATAGCTAAAGGTAGGTGAGTCCAAAGCTAGAGAGTATAAACAGGAGGTGAGAGAGCAAGGATTTAAAGAGGGAACTGAGCGGCAACATTATCCACCGAGGATGGTGCATAGACAGAACGGACTGCCAGAGGAAATGTGAGAAATGTGTACAATTACAACATGGAAAAGACATTTGGGGATATACATGGAGAGGAGATGGTTTGAAGAGATAAGGGCCAAACACAGGCAAATGCGACACGTTTAGTATAAGAATCATGGTCAGCATTGATGAGTTGGAGTGAAGGTTCTATTTCGGTGCTACATGACTCTGTCTCCAGTTATTGGAGGAGGAGACTACCGAGATAAGACATGTTGTAGACACTGAAGCAAGTTACAGCGATAGGGATGGTAGGCTGGAATTGCAGTACGTTTCAAATTAGTGAAGTGACTATAAGGAAAGGAGGAGGTTACAAAGATAGCAACTGTTATAGGATTTAAAAAATTATTGAAGACATTGGTCACCAAGATATGACATAGATTCAGTGTTGCAGTGTGGTTAGTCTTAGTACAACAGACCTTACATTATGGGCAGGGATTGAGCCTGGGGTATGTCTGTATTGTGCTCCCCCTCCAGCACTGTATCTGTCATGTCTTGTTAGCCGATGTTTGGAGCCCTCTCATTGCTCTCTGCTCTGTGCACTGTGAGTGATATTACCTCACTGCAGGATTTATTGAAGGCTCCAGATCTCCCTGCCCTTTGTCTCTCTGGCTGACCGACCACTTTCAATGTGATGATTGATGAGACACTCAGCAGTTGGAAGTCTATTGAGTCAGGACCTTCCTGAGTACGTGTCGGAGACAAAGAGATAGACAGAATGGGAAATTAGACTGATGCTGTGAGGGTTACACATGGAAAATGGCACTGTGTCCCACAGAGATATGGAAAATCTCAGTTTCCATCCCCGGCCTGTGCTGCTGCGTCTCTCTGGAGTGGAGAATTCTGTTGGCTCAGGATCTGGAGATCCTGAGCGAGAGACACTGACAGAGGCAGCAATTAGACCCACACAGTGAGGGATACCACATGGAGAGAGACTGAGTGATATCACCAGAGTGCAGCAAGTTATCAAGATCAAACAATTGTGTCGGAAGAACGGGTTTAGCTTCATGATGCACTGGTGTCAGTGTTCAGGGATGGGCAACCATTGAGCAGATGAAGTGATGGCCTAGTGGTATTACTACAGCACGTATCCAAAACCTCAGCTATGTACAGGGGAGAAAGGTTTGAATCCCACCATCAGAAATGGTGGAATTTGAAATCAATAATTTTAAAAATAATAATTAACAATCTGTATGTAAGTATGAGACCATTGCTGATGTACAAAAAGCCCAAACACTTGTCCTTCAGAGATGGACATCTGCCCATCCTAACATGGTCTGCACTACATAACCACAGCAAAGTGTTTGATTAGCTTAGATTAGATTAGATTACTTACAGTGTGGAAACAGGCCCTTCGGCCCAACAAGTCCACACCGCCCCGCCGAAGCGCCACCCACCCATACCCCTACATTTACCTCTTACCTAACACTACGGGCAATTTAGCATGGCCAATTCACCTGGCCTGCACATCTTTGGATTGTGGGAGGAAACCGGAGCACCCGGAGGAAACCCACGCAGACACGGGGAGAATGTGCAAACTCCACACAGTCAGTCGCCTGAGGCGGGAATTGAACCCGGGTCTCTGGCGCTGCGAGGCAGCAGTGCTAACCACTGTGCCACCGTGCCGCCCACCAATTTGCCTCTCAATTACCCTCTGAAATGGCTGAGCAAGTTACTCAGCTCAATGGCAGCTAGGGCTGGACAAGAAAGGCTGGTCAGCCAGAGACACCCAAATCCCATAACTGATTTTTAAAAAAATAAGGACATCTGCTCATCCTCATGTGGTCTGCACGACATCCCCACAGCAAAATGATTGCCTCTCAATTACCCTCTGAAATGGCCGAGCAAGTTACTCAGCTCGAAGGCAGCTAGGGCTGGGCAGGAAAGGCGGGTCAGCCAGAGACACCCACATCCCATACCTGATTTTAAAAATAATCCATTAGGATGGACCCACTGGAATTGTGCTGGGAGCAGTGTCCTGGCCAATCATGTCGGTAGGTTCATAGACAGGGCTTTAAACTGACAGAGAGGATGCAGGGACAGGGTTCAGGTGAAAGGAGCTTTCCAAATCCAAAGAGAAAAGGTGAAGCATAGGAACAGCATGGGAATTTGGCTGAAGACATTCAGAAAGGAACCGAAAGGGACAGAGTTTAACTTAACCTGTACATCAGCGAATAGGTATGTGACAGGACATTGTGGGAAAGAGTAAATTATGTCTTTTTTTTCACATGGACAAAGTCTCTGCAATAAGGTAGATGGATTTGTGACACAGAGATAAAAGAAATTTAGACACCAGGGAGACGTGGTTACAGGGCGAACAAAAGGTGAACGTAAATATTCAATAGCTCACAACCTTGCGGAAACTCAGGCAAAATGCGCAACGAGAACTATAATGGATAACAAAGGCATTACAGAGAAAGCATTTGGCCGCAGATCATGAAGTAGAGTTGGAATGTAAATTCTGGCTACTACTTGCCCAGGACAGAAAAAGTAGAACAGTTTTAGCCACTGAACAGCATTTTATTGCACATCACTGCATTAAACAGGAATTAATTGGAACTTTTTAACAAAGATATTGTGATAATTTTGGGAAACTTCAATATTCGCATAATCTGGGACAATCACACTGACAACAGTGATAGTGGAAGGGGAGTACGGATAATTGTTTTTCAGTGTTTATTTGAATAACACATAGTTATGTCCCTAGACAGTTGCACAATGTCAGATCGATGGTTGTGTGATGAAACTTAGTGAATGAGTAATGTCACCTGGAGAGATCCTCCGGGAAATTGTGATAAAGTGCAGTTTAAAGAAACATAAAGTTTTAGAGTGAATCACAGAAAGGACAAATTACAATGAAAAACAAAAATAGCCAATTGCGTAAATTTGACAGGAGAAGTGACCAAGGTAAACAGGCTAAACAGACTGGAACATGTATCTGTAAATAAACAGTGGAAAACATTTGAAGGAACAGTGTAAATCACTCAAAAAAAATACATTCCATCGAAACAGACAAAACCTCAACAAGAAACTCACTCCTGTCCCTCACTCAGGACAAAATGGATCATATTAGATTATGAGGCAAACAAGATCAGCAAAACATGCTTAAAATCCAGAAGTGAGAGCGTGCTTTAAGAGTAAGTTTTAAAGGGATCGCAAAGGGTCTGCTCGCAGGAGGAGGACAGGTGGAAGGGGAATCATTGCCAGGGTTTAATGACGTGATAGGAACAGGGAGAGATGAAGGTGCTGGAGGTGGTGAGAGTGTTACAGAGAGTGGCCAGGACCTGAACGGTGTTACAAAGCCAGTACGGATTGCTGCAGCTGGAGGGGTTTGCAGAGATAGGGAGGGACATTGGAGGGAGAGGATCAACCAGCTGCTCATCCACATCAGTGGCCACAGGATTTTTCATACACAGTATTGATCATCCTCAGGCCATAGGATTACTCACACACAGTATTGACCATCCTCAGCCCACAGGAGCATTTACATAAAGTATTTACGAATTACAGGCCACAGGATTATTCACACATAGTATTGACAACACTCAGGCCACAGGATTATTCACACACAGTTTTGAGCATTCACAGCGCACAGGATTATTCATACTCTATTGACCATACACAGGCCACAGTGCAATTAACAAACAGAAATGACCATGCAGAAACCACAGATTATTAACACACAGCATTGACCATCCACAGGCCACATTATTACTCACAGCATTGACCATTCTCAGGCTGCAGGATTATTCACACACAGTATTGCCCATTCATAGGTCTCAAGATTATTAACACACAGTATTGAACAACCTCAGGCAACAGGATTATTCACACACTGCATTGACCATCCTCAGGCCACAGGAGTATTCACTTACAGTATTGAATATCCTCAAGGCACAGGATTATCCCCACAGTATTGACTATTTTCAGCCACAGGCTTATTACCACACAGCATTGACCATCATCAGGCCACCGGATTAGTCTCACACATTATTGAACATCCTCAAGCAACAGGATTATTCACACAGAGTATTGATCATTATCAGGCCACAGGATTATCCACACACAGTATTGACCACCCTCGGGTCACAGGATTTCTCACACACTGTATTGACCAGCCTATGGCCACAGGATTTTTGAACACACTGTCTTGAACATTTACAGGTCACAGGATTACCCACACACAGTATTGACTACCCTCAGGCTCCAGGATTATTCACACACAGTATTGACCATTCACAGGACGCAGTATTATTAACAAACAGTATTGACTATGCACAGGCCACAGATTATTAACACACAGTAGTGACCATTCAATGGCCACAGCCTTATTCCTGCACAGAATTGACTATCCTCAGGCCACTGGATTATTCCCACACAGTACTGACTACACTCAGGCCACATGTTTATTCATGCAGGTATTGAGCGGTCACAGTGCACAGAATTATTCACACTCAGTATTGACTATCCTTAGGCAAAGGTTTATTCCCACACAGTATTGACGATTCACAGGCTACAGGATTATTCATACACATCATTGACCATCATCAGTCCGGACGATTATTCACATACAATATTGACCATCCTCAGGCCACAGGTTATTCACACACAGTATTGACCATTGACAGTCCAAAGGATTAATTGCACATCGTGTTGACCATCCTCAGTCCACAGGATTATTCACATACAGTATTGACCATCCAAAGACCACAGGATTATTCACTCACAGTATTGACCATTCACAGCCCACAGGATTATTCACACAAGCATTGACCATTCACAGGTAACAGGATTATTCTCACGCAGGATTGAACAACCTCAGGCAACAGGATTAATCACACATCATATTGATCATTCTTAGGCCACAGGATTACTCACACACAGGATCATCCTCAGGCCAAGGGTTATTCACACACAGTACTAATGATTCACATGCCAGAGGATTAGTCACACACAGTATTGACCAACCTCCGGCCACAGGAATATTCACAAACAATATTCAACATTCTTAGGACACAGGATTAATCACACATAGTATTGATCATCTTCTGGCCAGAGGATTAATGGACACACTGTTTTGACCACTTACAGGTCACAGGATTATTCACATACAGGACTCACTATCCTCAGGCCACAGGATTATTCACACAGAGTATTGACCATGTTCAGGGCCACAGTATTATTCACACACATTATTGAGCATTCACAGTGCACAGGATTATTCACACACAGTATTGACCATGTTCAGGCCACAGGACTATTCACACACAGTATTGAGCATTCACGGGATTATTCAACACTTTGTATAGTCCATCCACAGGCCACACTATTATTAACAAACAGTATTGACGGTTCACAGGCCACAGGATTATTCGCACACAGTTTTGACCACCCTCAGTCCACAGGATTGTTCACACACAGTATTGACCATCCTCAGGCCAAGGGTTATTCACACAAAGTATTGACGATTCACAGGCCAGAGGATTATTCACACGTGGTATTGACCATTCACTGTCCAAGGATAATTCACACACAGCATTGACCGTCACAGGCCACAGGTTTATTCACACACAATATTGAACATCCTCAGAGCACAGGATTATTCAGTATTGACCATCATCAGACCACAAGATTATTCACACACTGTATTAACCAGCCTCCGGCCACAAGATTATTAACACACAGTATTGACCATTCACAGTCCACAGCCTTATTCACACACAGTATTGACTATCCTTAGGCCACTGGATTAATCCCACACTTCATTGACTACTCTCAGGCCACAGGTTTATTCATACAGAGTATTGAGCAGTCACAGTGCACAGGATTATTCACACAGAGTATTGACCATCCTCAAGCCACAGTATTATTAACAAACAGAAATGACCATCCACAGGCCACAGGATTTTTCACCCACAGTATTGAACAACCACAGGCAACAGGATTAATCACATAGTTTTGACCATCCTCAGGCCACAGGATTGTTCATGCACAGTATTGACCATCCTCAGGCCAAGAGTTATTCACACACAGTATTGATGATTCACAGGCCAGAGGATTATTCACATGTGGTATTGACCATTCACTGTCCAAGGAGAATTCACACACAGTATTGTACATCTTCAGGCCTCAGAATTATTCACACACTGTATTGATCAGTCTACGGTCACAGGATTTTTGAATCCACTGCTTGTCACTTTAAAGGCACAGGATTATTCACACACATTATTGACCATCCACAGGCCAAGGGTTATTCACACACGGTATTGACCATTCTCAAACCAGAGGATTACTTTCACATGTTATTGACCACCATCAGCCCACAAGATTATTCACACACATTATTGACAAACCTTAGACCACAGGTGTATTCATAAACAGTATTGAGCATTCATAGTTCCCAGGATTATTTACACACAGTATTGACAATCCACAGTCCACAGGATTATTCACACAAGTATCCTCCATCCTCAGGCTGCAGGATTATTCACACACTGTATTCTACATCCTCAAGTCTCAGAATTATTCACACATTGTATTGACCATTCACAGTACAAAGGAATAATTACACATCGTGTTGACCATCCTCAATCCACAGGATTATTCACACACAGTATTGACCATCTGTAGA